>NC_056743.1:1851561241-1851622506 GCF_019279795.1 Protopterus annectens | reverse complement strand
CAGGCTATAAACTGGAAGGCAGTTTTACCCACTGTTAGTTGCACATGGATAGTCTCTGCTGCTTCGTGCTATGCCACCAACCTGGAGGTGTGGGTATCTTTGACAAATATTGATACTCCTCCTCCTTTTGTGGTTCGGTCCAAGTTTTGGGGCCGAAAAGTATGGTATGAGGTATAACCTGGTAGTGCTGGGGTGCTCTCGGGAGCCTTGAACCAGGTTTCTGTTACTGCACAGATATCAATGTTCTCCATGCTGAGGAGAGTTTCTAGAGCGTGCATCTTGAGGTTTAGACTTCTGGCATTGAGTAGCATTACCCTTAGTTTCTTTTCCCTTGTGATACCTATGGAGGTGGGTTTGTCTTTTGAGCCTTGCCTAAAAAAGGCAATATGGGGGTGGCAAGAGCCTTTGCCGATATCCGAAAGCCCAGGGGTGACAGGTGCAAGCCATCCCTAGCGAAGCAACGTGGCTTGTCGAGCATGTTATCCCAGGCTGACAGGCACTGGATCCCCTTTGAATGACACCAATACTTAAGCCAATTGTTGAAATTGTTCATCTTGTCTTCATATTGTGGCATCATTCTTGGTGAGGGTAAGATGCTACTCAAGGTCAGGTTCATACCAGCCTGGGCTACATGCTCAGAGAGCTCCTCTATGTCTCTTTTCATGTAGTCCAGGGAGGTAAATCTAAGGTCATTCACACCAGCATGGACAATGACTGAGTCATATTTGTACTTGCCTTGGAGTGACCTGAGTACTTGTTTTATGTGGCAGATCCTAGCGCCCGACAGGCAGCTCACGGTGACCTTCTCCTTGTTCATCCTGGTGAGCGGGATGTCCGTGTGCCTGACGATGGAATCACCTATTACAAGTGTATCAGGTGTGTTGTTTAGCCTTAAGGGCTGTGACTGTTTGGCACACTAGCTTTGTGAACTATGTGTTGCACATGTTTTTTTTTGGGGTAGCGGTTGCTTGGATGTCTGCTTTGGAGGTCTCTGCTGCTTAGGCAGATTTTTATTTAGAACCTCCAAGTATGTTTTTGTGTGTTTATGTGTTTGGATTGCTGTTGTGGTTGATCTATGTGAGACTGGAATTGTAGTGTGTGTGGTTACTTTCTCCTCCTGACTGGTTACGCCAGTACTGAGTTGAGAGAGCTTAGCCTCCAGTTTGGCTATATGGTTGCATCTCTCACATATGTTGGAACTTGTTGGAAGGAGGAGAGGGTTGTCTGTGTACATGAGGCAGTTATAACATTGCCTCAAGATTCCCAGATTCACCAGCTGGACTGGAAAGGAGATTGACAACTGACCTTTGGACATGTTAGAATAGTATAGGGAACTCTTTTATAATTGAAGAAAAGGCCAATGGGGAACAGGGTACTCAAGGGGAGTTTGTGAGGATGTAGTGCTTTTCAATTCTTTTGTACTGATTTATATAATTGCTTTAGTGAGCAAGTGCCAGGCTTTAGATTAGGAATAGGGTGTTTATTTTGAGAGCTAGAGCAGTTCTAAGGGAAAAAGTGAAGAGCAGACTTTGTGGAGCCGAGAATGGTTTAAACCCAATTAAGCTGGCTGTTCGATGCTGCCATGCTAAAATCAAAAGCCACCCTAAAGCGGGTTTTATACAGGGGGACTTGAAAGAGCTAGAAATTGGCCCAAAACAGCCAATAGACTACCAGATTCTTGTGCTAGGAACACTCCTCCAGGGATAGATAGGCTGTTCTAAGCTCCCCACTCCCACTGGTGAACAAAGAAGCCTCCCTTTATCCAAGTAAGGAAATGGGCAACACAGGAACTTTCCAAAAGTCCAGAATACAGTAAAGCCTGTATTTGGACTACTCTGGGTCAGGAAAGGTGGGAAACAAGGATAATTTTTTTTTGTTTTTTTTTTCTTTTTTTACAAGCAAACAGCAGAAAAATGCAATAAATATGTAACACAGGCTAGCACACTTGAGTGTGTAGCCTCAACAGGTAAATGCAACAAACAGGACAATCTTTAAAAGTGCAGGTGAATAAACAGCGTTAAACAGTTCAAAACAGGTAAAATATCACAGTTATATATTCAATGTGCATATGGTCTGTCTTTTAGGAAGGTTTTAAGGGCACTTTCTCATTCAACCCATGTCCTTTATCTGCCTGTATTTTCAAAATCCATTTATTTTCTTCTTTTTCAGTGTAATTCTTAATATTGCCTAGCCTCATGTTCTTTATATTAGTAATATTTTTCTCCTTATACATTGTCTGTCTTTTTTACTATAGATAGGTTTTTAAGTATTATTTACTATATATCTATTTTATTAAAGTTGTCATATACTTGTACACATAAGAATGCACAATGCCACATTGCACATGTGATGTATAAACATACTGTTTTAGCACAGTCAGTTTTTTAAACACATTTTTTAAAACTTCATTTGTAGACATAAATTCACCAGCTGTATTACTATTTTAGCATCATTAGACTATTTTAGCATCATTTTTTACATATCTTTAGACAGACATACATATATAGACATATATAGTTTTACATTTTTATATGTAGTAACATACATCATTTTTTATAATTCCACCACCTTATTTACTTAGCATTTAAAGTAGTTCCACAGTTTTATGCAGCTAGCTAGTGTAGGAAAATCTACCATATATTACCAATAAATGATAGTTTTTTATACAGTACTCCATATTTCACCTAGTTGTATATGAAAATGAATGTTGATACCATGACATGTTTACATGAATAATAGCATAATATTATTTTAAGCTTTAATTTATCTAATTTATGCAATGAGTTGTATTTTTTAAATATTTAACAATTTGTGATTTGCCAACAATTAATGAATGTGACACCAGGATGTATTTAACAGATGGGTATACTCAACTTTTATATTGTCTAAGTTATATTTCAATAAAGTCTCCTTCGCTTTTTATGGTGTTGCCTCTATACAGGAGTATGGCAGAATATAACCAGAGAAAAGGAACGCTACACACACACACACACACACACACACACACACACACACACACACACACACACACACAAATAAATATTAATAAAGGATTTTGTGACCTAATGTGCTAATATTATTTGTGTGAGATCTTCTGAATTGTTAGGAAAGAAACTCAAATTTTGTGCAAAAGGGTATCTGTCCAAAGATGTACTTGCTTTCAACTGTTTATTTATTTTGACATTTGTTAACCAGGTTGGTCCAACTGAGCCAAGGCCTATTTTCAGTGTAGACCCAAGAAGAAAAGCTCCAGTAATATAGAGATTTGCAAAAGACATACAGTAACATAATGGTTAAGAGTACAGTCCTATAAGTACAGTCCTATAACATGAGGAGATAAGCTCCAATCTATAGCACAGAAACTCTGTAAACAATGAAAATTCCATTAAAATAATATACAATGTGCAAGAGGTACACTCAGTTGATTAACTAAAGCGACATAGCATTGGAATAAATTCCATCATATTGATGCAAGAGGGCAAAATTACTGAATTACATGTCAGAGAGTATATGAAATAGGAGGAGATAATTCTAATAGAAAAGCAGAGGAATATGTCTAAGAGATGGGATGTAAAGACAACAGTTCATAGGTTGGTACTAGGCTATTGGCCCTAAGGCCTATACAAGCCTAGTCATAACAATTCCCTGGATATTTCTTCTCACACTGTTTACTTCCCTAGACCCCGAGAAACTGACCGCCTTTCACTGTAGTCAGGGATTGAACCCTGTAATCTGCACACATAAAACCACCTCCCTAACCACTAGGCCAGAGGAGTAGCAGACAGTGATGTCATGTCAGGGCTTGGCATGGGCAGGACCAAGTCTTCTGGAGATATGTTTTAATTCTCTTTTAAACAAGTGTCTTTTGGAGATATTTCTTATAGTGAGGGGCAGTGTGTTCCAGACATTAGCTACTGAGTATTTGCATAGGGACTTTCCAATGTTCTTTTTGGGCTTGTAAATGTCAAGAAGGTTTTTGTCAGTTGTGTGGAGGTTCCAGAAGGGGGTGTAGTAAGATACTAGGTTGGAGAGAAAGGGCAGGAAGAGGGATTGTAGAGAACAGAATGTGTGAAATGTAACTGAGGAGGTAGAAATTGAGGGAATTCTGGCCATTGAAGCTTCTTCAGGGTGGGACAGTGATGAGAACTGTGGAAAAGCTTAGTGGCAAATCTGGCTATTTTATTGTATGTTTGGTTTAGTTTGTTCAATAGAGTAGAGTGAATGTTAATAAGGATAGGGGCAGCATAGAGTAGACATGGTAAGAGCTGTGAATGAGCCAAAGAAAGTTTGGAGGAAGGTGTAAGGAATTTTTGATTTCTATACAGTAGTCCAAGTTTCTGGTGTTTTTTTTTAATACATTGTTGGATGTGTAGGTTGAATTTTAGTTCATCCTTGTTTATAGTTCCAAGTAGTTTGGTATGAGGTTCAGCTTTAATGATGGTGTTTTTATTTATTTTATTTTATTTTTTTTTTAGGATTTAGTACTAGATGATTATCAGAGAGCCATGTTTTGACAGATGAAAAGTGTCCTGAGTGATTGTTAGGAGATTAGAGATATTATGGGCAGTGGTGAGTGATAAGTGTGGAATCATTAGCATATTGTAATACAGCTGAGAGTTTACAAGCAGAATGCAGTTTGTTAATGAAAATATTGATCAAGAAGGGGCCCAGGATTGCTCCTGGAAGGAAGGGAAAGAAAACAGTTTGCCAGTGGACATATTGTTGCCTATTGGAGAGGTAGCTGGAGAACCAGTTTACTGAGGAGCTAGAGAGATTGAGCTATGAGAGTTTATTTAGACGTTTAGAGTGTGAAACAGTATCAAAAGCCTTAGAGAGATTGAGGAATAAGCAGTTTAGAGTAAATGTAGACAGAGTAGAGTAGACTGTAGCATTTAGACTAAAAGTAGACTAAGCATAGTTTAGAATAAAATTATGTTTAAAGAAGGACCATTGCATATGGGTGACTAAGGTCAAATAATCTGACATTGCTTTAACATCATGTGAGATCCCAGGCTAAAGCTTTTATGGGACCTGTGATTCCCTGTTTAGTGAGATAATGGAGTGATGCTAAAAGAGGAAGGGAAAGAAATGTAAGCCTTTTGCATTAGAATACACATACAGTATCAGAAGGTTTTTTGTACAACAAAACTCTAATGCATATGAATGCAGTAATGATAATAACACAATACAAAGTGAAATACAGATTAAAGATCCTAATTAGTGCAAATAGCAGTTTTAACAAGGCAGCTGAAAAACGGAATTAGTACAAACGATAAAAAACAGTGTTAATAAGAGGAAAAGGTGGACTGTTGTTGTATCACAGGTAAGGAAATGAATTGATCTAGGTGCAGATGAGACCATGAAAAAATGATAGTGTTGTAAAAAGAGGTAAAGAGACAAAATATAAGAGAGGTAGTAGGTAGTACATTAGTACATAATAAAAAGAATCAAACAAATTATTATTCAGCCCAGATCAAATATCCTGAGGAAAAACATACATGGTGAAACTGTGCATAGTTCTTGAACCTTACAGGAAATAGGGAAATAGAGAGAATACAGCTTATATTGCCAGGACTACCACCTAGTTCATTCCATGGGAAACATGCAAGACAAGGAATTGTGGCAATAGACTGGAGATAAGGGACAGACAGTAAAGAGAGAAATGGATCATGAATATCTTGACAACGGTCTTTGTATAGACAGGTTAAAAATACGCTCCAGTGGTATGTGCCCGAGAGCAAAGCATTGAAGTGTAATAGCTTACTCTCTCTAATCATGTTCCTGTTTCTTAGCAAATATACTAAATGTGTAGTTTCTAATAATCATTATATCATGCTAAATATGTTTTATATTAATTCACAACATATCATAGCCAAGTTTGGTGAAAGGGTAGACACAGTACAGTTGAACAGGTCATATATTGCTGGCTGCAGGGCAGTAACACTGTGAGGTAAATGGCTAAAGGTGAATTATCAAATATAGTAGATGGGCAAACAGATATGCAGCATGTTGATGTATAATGAAGACTAAACATCTAGAGCCAGTCTTATTATTTTATGTAGATCACCAAACGCAACTAGATTTTTTTCTTATTTTTCTACTGAAGGAGCTTACTTTAATAGAAGCTGATAATTTAATTATCATTTGTAGACTAATTTACTCATGGGGCTGGTGTGTCATTGGAGTCAGAGGCTTAGAAAAACTCCCTTTTTATGCATTTGAGCAATTGATTTATCCATCCGTACACCCACAACCCCTTTTTTCACTTTTGCACATGGAACAGGGGTGTCACTTCAGCAGTGAAAATCAACTAGAGCCAAGGTTCACACAGCCAGGTGGCTAGCCCTACCATGGCTGTGCTTCCATACCACATCCTTACATGTGTACTCACATAGTGGCAATTCACCTACTGCATGTCTTTGAAATGTGGGAGGAAAACTGAGTACTCCGAGGAAACCCATGTGAACACAGGGAGGACATGGAGACTGCACACAGATGGTATATTAAAACTCAAATGAGATAGTATGTATGTGACAAAGTAGACAAATATGACAGCATGGTATGTTATTATTGCAAGAGATTTCTTGCGACAATTTTTGAACTTCATGTGTTTCCTCCACTGATAGGGGCAGATGCCATCATCAAGAAATTATGTTGTTTTGCAAACCAGATTATGTAAGACAAAAAAGAAGAGAAAAAGAAAAATTACCTCCCTTGTGAAATAAAGTAAAATGGGCATAGCACCATGTAAATGGATTATTAAAAATATCAGTTATACAGACTGCATGTTTTCTAAACTGTGTATGCAAAGTGCTTGACAATTTAAAAAGTTAAATGTTATGAAATCTCAAATTGAAATCTAATTTAGAGAACAGCATGGATATTAAAAGAGACCACCAGCGACTACAAGAAGTTTGGAATTATAGGAAATGGTGCCCAAAGCAGTTGATAAAGGACTACAGGTGGACAATGTTGTTTTGATGTCTGACAAACATTGAATTAAACTTTTGGAATGGATGGCATTCTGACAAACCGCTTTATGGAATGATTGGCAGGAAGGAAATAAGGGTAAAGTAAAAGACAATTGAGTCCATGGATTTATTTGGAAAATAATGTGCTGCTGAGCTAAGTTTTAACTGTTTGCCATTGTACATCTGTTTAAATGGCACAGTGATACCAGACCATACTGGGATAGAAAATGCACACATGAATTTAAAATAAGTGTATGCATTATTTCTGAATGTTATCGGGGAAAATGCAACCCTACTTAACACATTTTGTGTATAGTGACAAAAATAAATAAAGCTAAATATTGGTAAAACACATATAATGAAAGTAAACTCCTTCACATCTCCCGGCAGTCACTTAATGAAGTGTTACACTCCTGCCTGATGCAGAAATTGCCTAGAGAGATGATTCCAAGATGGCTGCCGACTAGTCTAGTCCTTACTTTCTGAGCTCCTCACAGCTATTTAACTTTTGTTTTTTTTTACAACTTTACATCAACCTTTTTCTTCAAATTTTTATACTAAAAGATTTTATAAATCTTTTTCTACGCATTTGGATTATTTTTTCTTCTGGAATTATTATCCTGGGATTTATTTTACCTCAGAACATTCTTGGTCTCTCTGCTGCTGGGACTCCTACTGCTCCAGTCTGTTCCTGGTTCCTGGTATCCTGTTAACTGCATTCCATTTCTGGGCATGGCTACAAAATCTGACTCCATGGAGACTCAGCCTACAAAGGCCAAATATACTTCAATGCTCTCTCCTGAAAAAGATTCAGGTTCAAAAAGACTGAAATCATCTAGACAACCTACATAAACTTTTAATGTAAGTAATAAAGATTTAAATGGCTCAAATTTCCTTTTAGAAGAACTAAAAATAGCATTAAAACCAATCCAAAGTGCTATACAAAACTTTTCAGAACAGTTTACAGACTTTAGTAAATCTTTAAAGCAAATAAACAATAGTATTGTTACTATTGAAAATAAAATCTTAGCTTTGGAGGTTAAAACAGACTTATTGGAAAGTGACTTTAAATCTAGAGATAAAACTGTTTCAGATTTACAAGCTAAAACATTGGATCTGGAAGCCAGGAGTCGAAGAAATAACATCATTATTCGTGGTTTACCTGAATCTTATGACAATAAAAACTTGTTATCTGTGACTAAAAATATCTTTGAAACACTGTTAAATTGTGAAGCCTCTTCAAAATCTATAATTGTAGAGAGAGCACACAGAGCACTGCGTACAAAGCAAGATTCTTCCACACCAAGGTTAATTTATACTAAGTTACTAAACTTTCAAGACACTTTCCAGATCCTAGAAACTGCTAAAACAAAGAAACAATTCATATGGAAGTCTCACAAACTATCATTTTCCCAAGATCTTCCTACACAGATCAAATTAAATAGACAAAAACTAGCCCCCTATTGTGCTGACTTGATAAAAAGAGGGATTAGATTTCGAATGGCATATCCTAATACCTTGTCTTTCACAGCTAATGACAAAAGATTTGTATGTTCAGATCCTAAAGATGCAAAAGACATTTTTCTTAAAACATTTAAAAAGCTTCCTGACATGATCTTAATATTCTACTGTTAAAGAACTACAATAAGGTTTGATCTTTTCTTTTCTTTAATCTGACAGTATTTGTGTTACATGATTTGTAATTCTGGTGTGACATAATTATATTACCTTAAGAACTTGTCATGTAATTTACACATGATGGATTTGGTGTGACAGTGTGCAGTGACAGGATATATGCTTGTTAGATTTGTGTGGATTAATAGAAGCATTTAAATTCCTGTATTTACTTTTTTCTCTTTCTCTCACATATGCTTGCTGTGTAAATAGATAATATGTTAATTTTACTACAAGCTTTGGAGTTACAGCCTTCTGTGTAAGCTAAATGATTTTGGAGGGAAAAACATTCCATCTCAACATTCTAGCAAGAAAATCTTCCCCTCAGAGTTCCAGCTGATGCTCTGCATGAACATGCGCACACTACAGTCTCTCTGAGATGGATGGTGATGTCATCATTTGTGAGGAAAGAAGGACAGTTTCAAATACACAAGTCTGCTTGTTTTCAACAAGTATTCAATAGCACTAACTTTTTAATAGATCTGGCTATTATTTAAAGTGTTTTCTCTTCATAAATGAAGGTTGCTTTTTAAATTTAAACAGATTCATGTCACATAATATATTCAGTGACTTTTAGTGTGTCTGCATGACTTCAAAGCAAGCTGCTACTTTCATAAAGCAGAGTGAAAATGTTTCTGGAAACAAATGAACAGGTTAGTTTTATATATTAAAATTCTAAAGGATGTGTAAAGAAATGAACATATTTTCCTATTCAGAATATTTTTTCATACAATATTTTATATTATACTGAAGTGTTTAATTTGACAAATGTTACAAAGTATACCTGTTCATATGAAAGTTTCATGTTCTTTCTATTCTCTGCTCTCTCTCTTCTCAGAGGCTGGATGTGATATTTATGATTAGTAGTTTATGTTTAAGAAAGCCTTTACTTATTTGAAAGGTTTGAAATAACTATCTTTAATATGATTAGCTGAATCTACATGTATATATTTAAGCCCTTAGATTTACTGCATTTAGCTTGCTTGTTTCTGTTTTAATTAGATTTTCAAAATGTTTACTTTAAAAGCCTTGTCTTTTCATGCTGTTTTGCTATGTTACATCTATAGCTTAGAAGAATAGTATGGCTATATAACCTAACAGAGTCATTAGTAAAATATTCAAAAAGATTTAAAATTATATGTATGCACATTGTTGTACATTCAGTCCAATATATATGATGCTGTTTAAGTTACTATTTAATAATATAATTATACTTTATTCATGTATATTAACTAGTGTTAAAACCTTACAGCTTATAATATTTCATTTTGAATAGTTCCTGTACTATTATTATCTAGTTAATAGATGCATCTCCAGACTGAATTGTTTTTCATTTTGAGATATGGTTGCTTGGTAGTTGTTTTTGCTTTATTTGAACTATAACTAAATACTCATTCTACAGGTATTAGTGCTTTTATCATACTAATGGTCATGTTGATTAATGAAATTATCACTAAAGTACTAAAGAAGGTTCAGTAGATAGTGCATGACTATTATCTTTAGTTCAGTAATGCTATGCTTATTTACTTATATTATAATGTTACCAGTTGGTTTTGTTATACTTATATATGTTATCTTACATATCTTTCAGTTTTAATTGTATTACTTCTTATGATAGAGTGTTCTAGTTAAGCAGAGTGTGATTTATTTATTATTTACTTGTTTCTCTTTCTCTTGAAAGACTTGAGGAAATACATTTAATCACTATAAATTTCAATTTAAGGATAGGAGCTTTAGATTAGTATTAGAAGTAGGGATTAAGCATGTTGGACGTCTTGAAATTAGTTAATTTTGTATATATTTTTAGTAGTATTACTCGGACTTTATGTTATGTTAGGCTTCCTTTGAGTAATTTGTATTCTAACTTGAGGTTATTATTATCTATAATTACAATGTTTATCATGTTCTTCTGATCTTCCTTTATCACAGGGGGATTGGTGGGTAGGCACTAGGGTTAGGATAAAGGTTATTATTATACATTTCATGGTTCTTAAAAAAACTTTTTTCTTTTTTTTTTCAACAAATGTTATTTGATGACTTGCTTGAATACTTAAAGACTGTTTTTTCTTTTATTTTTTCTTCTTCTTTTTAATGTTGTGTTGGATTTGCACCTTGAGTTCACTTTTATAGCATCCATAATGATTATACTTGTAGAATATGCCTGTTGACATAATTTTAGATTCTTGGAATGTTAGATGCATTCAAGATAAAGCGAAAAAGTCACTATTATTTCATATGATCTTTAAATCACAGGCTAACATTTGTTTTATTCAAGAGACCCATATTTCACGTATTGATTGGAATAAAGAGTTAAAAAAATGGATCAAAAAGATTATAGCTTCAGGTGACTCATCTAACTCCAGAGGTGTAGCTATAATCATTAAACAAAAATTCATTGGGAATATTATTGATGAGAAATTTGATGATGAGGGAGGTGGTGCTTATTTACCGCTTCTATTGCTGGTTTGGACAAACCCTTATTAATTTTAAATCTATATGGCCCATGTAATTCACAACATTTGTTCATTTTAAAATTTACAATATTCTTGCATCCTATAAGGATCATCATATTATAGTGGGTGGTGACTGGAATGCAGTTATAAACCCTGTAATTGATCGTTCGCCTCCACTGTCACCTATAATCTTCAATCTACTCTGGCTATAAATGATTTGATGACAGAATATAATTTAATAGATCCCCTCCGACTGTTAAAAATATAAACAAGAATGATATATATACTTATTATTCTAAGTGCTATCATTTGTGGTCCAGATTAGACTTCTTTCTAATTTCAGATTATATTTCAAAATATATTGTGGACTTTACTACAGAACCCAGATTCTTTTCGGATCACTCAAGAATTTCACTAAAATTGAACATAAAACCCAATATCAAAAATAAAACTATGTTTAATAAGTGGACCTTAAATAATAACTTATTGTCAAATGAAGATATTTGCAAACAAGCTTCAGAAATCCTAAATGAAATGGTGAATAGTCTTGAATCATCAGACATTCCTTATGACATACAATGGGCTGCATGTAAAGCAAGATTAAGAGGTTTATTTATTAGTAAAGCTGCTTTTTCAAAAACAATACTTTAAGAAAGAGGAATTCTTAAAATCAAGAATTTCTTCGTTGGAAAATCATCTTAGTCTGAACTATGATGCTACTTTAGAAAAACTAATTTTTGATTGTCAGAAAGATTTAATTCTGCTTCACCAAAATAACCTCTCCTTAGCTGAACAAAAACTACTTGCTTCATATTCAGAGTGGGCCCAGGTTCCATCTAAATTGTTAGCGAGAATTATTAAAGTTAACTTCAGAAATCCAAATATTACATCTTTATCTTATAATAACAGATTATATAATACTGATGAAGAGATTATTCAACTTTTCACCTCTCTTTACACTGAGTTATATTCAGGTTCTTCTAATTCTGTTAAAGATAATCACTCAAAACTCTTTTTAGACTCTTTGCAGTTCCCTAAACTTAATGATAATCAGCAAAAACTACTTTCTACCCCTATATCGGTACAAGAAATCTCGATTCAATAGATAATCTTAAATTGGGTAAATCTCCGGGACCTGATGGTTTTACTCTAGAATTTTTCAAAACTTTCAAATTGGTAGTTCTTCCCTTTCTATTTAAAGTTTACAATCATATAAGAGTTAATGATATCTCAGATATTCATTGGAACACATCCAAAACCATTCTAATTCTAAAAATAATAAAGATAAATCTGACCCAGTAAATTATAGACCCATTTCTTTAATTAACGTGGATATTAAGATTCTGTCATCTATTCTGGCTAACAGATTGAAACGGATTTTACCCTCAATTATCTCGTCAGATCAATCAGGTTTTATGTCTCAGAGACATGCTTGGGATAATACTCTATCTTTAGAGACTATACTTCATCTCATTAAGAAAAATCCAAACCCTATATATGCTTTGATTATAGATGCATCAAATGCCTTTGACAGAGTATGTTGGAACTTTCTATTTCAAACTATGTTATGTTTTAATATTCCCTTATTCTTTATAAATTTTTAAAAGTTTTATACAAGAATATGTTTACTAGACTATACATTAATGGTCAATTTTCTGCTCGATAAAGATCACTAAAGGAACAAGACAGGGTTGTCCATTGTCCCCTTTTCTTTTCAACATTTACTTAGAACCTTTGCTATTGTTTATTACTCAAAATACTTTTCATAACATCCCTAGAATTCTTAATACTAATATTCATTTCTCTGCTTTTGCGGATGATTTAGTAATCTACTTTCAAACTCCATTATCTGATTACAGAAAAATAATGAATTCTATTGATTATTTTTCTTTGGTTTCCAACTATCTTTTAAATTCTACAAAAACTCATATTTTTTCCCTTAAATCATTTAGCACACAAATCTTTTTTGTTTCCAGACGATCATTTTCAGTTTACTTATAATATAAAATATTTAGGAATCAATTTAGAACACAATAATAAATCTTCCTTTCAAAATAATATTAATAAATTATGGAACTCTATATTGTCTGATATGGACAGATGGAAGCATCTAAACCTTTCATTTCTTTCAAGGGTGGCCATTATTAAAATGAATATTCTGCCTAAATTTCTTTACCAATTCTCATCATCTGATCAGATAATTTCAAAAATTTTTTGAGTCTGTAAATAAAGCTTTGGCAAAATTCATATGGTTCCCTAAATCTGTTAGAATTTCCTATTCTAGATTGGCATTTCTGAAGGACAAGGGAGGTTAGGGTTTACCTAATCTTTATCTCTATTATTTGATTGTCTCATCCAATAAACTTCTTACTATCTCTAAATTCAATAACACTTCTTATCCAAATCACTCTTTATGGATAAAATTATGGTATAATTATGTCATTTCTAATAATTTAAATCCTGAAGCTATTCCTTTATCTCTCTGGATAGTTTATTTATTAAAAATATATCTACAGTATTTAAACAAAAGATTAGAGATTTCCAAACCTTACTCAAAATGTGTAAACTAGAAAAGATCTCGCACCATGTTCAGCCAATTCATCTAAACCCAAATATATTATTGGACAATAAACTTTTGAACTTAACAAACTATCCTTTAATTAAAAATCTAAAAGTAGGAGATGTTTTGAAATATCTTGACTTGCCTTTATCTGACTGGCGTAAGTTATTGAAAGTAAACTGGAATTACTCACCAATTCTTACACAACTAAGAGCAATAATTAAAAACAAATTTGTATCTCTGGTCCCCATAGACTCACAATTGAAAAACCTTAACACAATTATCAAAATACTTTCATCATCTGATAAAATGCTCTCAAACTCATATAAATTAATTAATTCTTTAATGATGGACCACAACTGTCTTTTATCTAATGTTTGGTTGAATTATAATTCCCAATTGTCAGAATCTCAGAAAGTCCTGGCTATTAGACACACTAAGGAATTTATCCCTTTTAAAAAATTAGCATACACACAATTAATGATTAATAATGATGCCTACTTTACCCCAATCAAATTAAACAAATTTAACCCAAATAAGTCCCCTTCGTGTTCATGCTGTTCTCATCCCCAAGCAGACCTCCTTCATATTCTATGGTATTGTCATTTTTCTCACAGATTGTGGACATCTTTGAAAGTCAGTCTGCAGAAAATGGGATATCAAAAATCCACATTGACGTGGGAATTTGCTATTCTACATATTCCATTGATTCATCTTTCAAAAGTTGATATTCATGTTATCATTTTTATTTGCTCATTACTAAAACTTTATATAATACAAAATTGGATTGATCGTTCTAAATTAAAATGGGTTACTTTCCAGAAAATGGCTTTTAAATTTATTGATGCTCAAAGATACTTAGGTGGAAGTCCAAAAAAAAGCTATTAGAAAGGTTGTGTTAGAAAAGGTTCTAAACATATTAAATAGTTAATGTTAAATATATATATATATTTTTTTTTTCTCTCAGGTTGCCTAACTTGTATATAGTGTACATATGGTGTATGTTTTATTTCTAAATAACTTATCAAAATCTCATGAAGGTTGTTATCACTAGATGAATTGTTATATGTTCATTTATGCCTTCTTGTTATGTATAATCTTTTAATTGTCTTGCTATTCATATAATTAATAAAAAAATTTTTGAGAAAAAAAAGAAATTGCCTAGAGATCAGAAAGAAAGAACTTTTAACTTCAGTTAATTTAATTTTATCACAATTAAATTGCGTAATAGTGATAATGAATATTACAAATTTAACTCCTTCATTATGTTACACTGAAGTATTAACACTGAGTGTGCTGCCTTTCAAGAGCTGTAGGCTTGAATGGCATAAAGCAACACACTAGTGCTGTGGATATGAAGCAGTAAACAGCAAGATTGGTGTTGTAGGTGTGAATGTATTAAAATTAGATGGACTTTTGTTAGAAAAGTTAAAAAAATAGTCAAGATAGGCATAGTGGGAAACTATAATAATGTGGGAATTTGAAAAGATTGCAAAATGTCATTGATGAAGCACATAGATCTGACATGCTGTTGAGCAAGAATAAAATTATACAACCTGCTAACCTGTTTAGCAGTTAATGCAAAGGATTAAAGGATATGACCTGTTATCAAGCTTCATCCTGCAGAACTTGGTTTGATTCCTTGAGTCTTCTTTTCTCTCTTATACTACTCTGTGTAAGCCAAATAACCAGACAGTGTTCCCAAGTCTATACTGAAAACGGGTCTCAACTCACTGGGACAACTAATTTAGCATAACAAATAAAATCAGGTTATAAGCGGTCTGAGGCACAATTGCCTTTGATGCCTAGAAGGTCATTGGACTACAGGTTATAAATTCTACCCAGATGCTTGGACTTGTGTTCCTGTGCTGACACTACATCATTAAGGGGACCCTACTGAAATCCTTCAGCTGAGATGGTAAAGCAAGGTCCCTTATGTCTGACTTTATAGTAGTTCAGGTGGATATAAGAGGTCTGACAGCATTTACTAAAAGGGGGGAGTTGTTAATGAAAACAGGAGTTTTCTTTGGGAAGTGGGGCATTCTTTGAAGTGATATCTGCCATGCCAAGTCCTATGTATGTCATAATATTTATTTAAGCCCCTTGATATAATATGTGCACTTGGTTTTAGGGTTGTGTAGCTGTTCAAGCGTAATTGGGCCATTTACAGCTTTGTAAGCCAGGTTTAGATCACCTCAGCAAGAGTCTGTAGCAGACAAAGAATAGGTGCAGGACTTTTAGATGCCATAGAAACCTTAGGGAGCTCATATATGAAAACTTTTAGTGAGGAACAGTTGCATTTTTTCAAGCTGGCTAAGATGCTTGATTATGCACGTACAGAAAGACATGTTGATTCTAGGACGGGTCTTATCACAAATAAGCAAAGAGGAATGGTAAGGATGACCTCTGTTAACATCTCATTCTTTTTATTGAAGTTTGCACAAAACCATGCATTATAATAAACATGACATTCATATTTTCTGTAAGTATTTCAAAATACTAAGTAATATGCATTGATCACTACAAATTGAAAATACCTAGAGTGGGATGATGGATCCACGAAGACCTTAGAAATAAATTAAATGATATATGAACACTCATTTCCAGGGGATATCCACAGAGTCATACAAAATGAAAGTTCTCATCAGACTAGGCTGATTGATCTTAAAGACCTTGGAAATCATGTAAATCTTGTCTGAACACTATTTTGCAGAGGATTGTGATTTTGTGAGCAGGATTTAACATGAAATGACTGACTATTCAGCAGTTTTAAAATACCATCGTGTATACCTCCATGATCCTTTGGACAACTAAAGCTAGTGTCAGAATGAGCAGCATCTCTCCTGCTGCCATTAATACTGTACCCAAGAATTCCCAAGACCATGGTACCTGCTTCTCAAAACTGCTTCCTATAATGACTTGAAATTCCTACAACCTAGTCTGCTCCCTGGGGCACCCCCAAAACATGGGCACCATACACACCTATGACCAGTCACATCTCCAATGCCTGTCACTAGAAGCTTTATCTTCTTTGAATAATCTATGTGACATTAAATATCAAAAGTACAAAGTTATCTGTCTGTCCCATATGTAATCAATTTCTTTTGCCCATGACAGCTTGTCCATTGCCTCATTGAGATTCATTAAGACAAACTTTCTCTTTTCCTTCTTGCCATTTCTGAACTTTAATGGCTGCACTATGTGATTGTTTGTGACTTAACTATTTGTATTGTTCGCCCTTCTATATTCTTAGTGACTTGATCATGGGGCCTGTTCTTCCCTTTTTTTCCTCATACTTTTTGTCATACATGTTAGGTAATCTCCTTACTATATTAAGAGCCCTAGCTGCTATCGGTCCTTGGCCCACTGCATCCTTAACTGCCCACCCTAATAGCAATATTTTCTGCCTTGGACACTTGACTCCTTTTGCCTGAAGACTAAGGACCCTCTTCTTCCGGTGGCTACATCACGGTGCCTCCTACCCTTGTTCCCTTATAGTAATAAGGGAAGCAAGAAACTCCCTAATAGCAATATTTCCTGCCTTGGACACTTGACTTCTTTTGCCTGAAGACTAAGGACCCTCTTCTTCCGGTGGCTACATCACGGTGCCGCCTACCCTTGTTCCCTTATAGTAATAAGGGAAGCAAGAAACTCCCTAATAGCAAGATTCCCTGCCTTGGACACTTGACTCCTTTTGCGTGAAGACTAAGGACCCTCTTCTACTGGCAGCTACATCACGGTGCCTCCTACCCTTGTTCCCTTATAGTAATAAGGGAAGCAAGAAAGTACGTTATTTTCTTCATTTTTAGAAGTGTATAGAACAGGACTAATTACTTGTAGGTTGTTAAGGTTGCTTCTAAGCCAGGACTGCCTGCAGTCATTTCCTTATAGTTGTACTTTTTCCCCACAACATTTCTGAAATAGATTCCATTTATATCCTCTCCTGCCCTCCCTTGACCAGTCTTTCCCCCACTTATAATTGACCTCTGTAATTACTGTCTTTGTCCATGAGGTGGCATCCTTACCCAGCTCTACCAATCCCTCTACCTTATAGCATATTCCTCTCAGACTCTCCTTGTCCAATACTTTGCTTCCCTTCAGTTCACTAAGTTGTATTACTATATTAACACCTTTCTCCTACCATCCCTCCCACCACTTAGCATACCTCTCTTTGTACCTACATTACTTACCTTTTTTCAAAGCACTTTTCTCTGATTGTTACTCATATGCTTCTTCCTTCTCTTGTCTCTGCCTCCATCGGTTAGTACTCCACACCCCTAACCCACTAGCCTCAGTGGACTAGTTTCCCTTTCCAACTTCCCTCTATTATCTATTCTTTTATGCTTTCTTTCTTCCGTCTACCATCCTCCTTAAGGTGTACTATCTCACACCACTGTGAGACAACCCTTCCCTTGAGTCTATTCCTGTCTTTCTTTCTCCTGCAGGTATATTTCCTCAGTATACCTTGTGATAACCCTTTCCATTTATAGCTGCTTTAGCCCCTCCTGACTCTACCTACTTCCAGGTCTATGCCCCCCCCACCTCACATCCTCTCTTATCCCATAAAAACCTGTAGCCCTTTGCGGCACTCTCCTTACTATATTAAGAGCCCTAACTGCTATCATTCCTTGGCCCCCTGCATCCTTAACTGCCGTAAGTACATCTGCTTACAATGTACCTTTTTCTTGTTTAATAATGCAATTGTAACTGCCTGGATGTTAGTCCTTTTTGATCTATTCCTTTGGGAATTGCGACTGTGTTTTCACGTACTTACCTTTATGCTATATGTTTTGTTAACACTAGTTATTTTTTCTGTTTAGTACTGCAATTGTAATTGCTTGGATGTTAGCCTTTCTTTTTGTAACTGTTGCATTGAGGGTTGCAACTGTGTTTTTACGTGGTGGCCTTTCTGCTACATGGTTTTTAACGTGAGTTTATCCAGTTAACTCGCTCGCTTTCTTGAATTCCCACGTGGAGTTTACCTGTTGAATACCTATTGCCGCTAGATGCTAGCATTTCAGTATATCTCCGTTGTAGAAATGCTTCTGTAATTAATGTTGTTTTATTGCCTGAGCATTGTTTAGCTGATACAACATAGGTTTATTTCTTAACATTCCAGAGTGAGATTTTAGTTTCCCTCATAGTGAAGCGAGCTAGTCAGACTTATACGCTGACTATATTTACTATGCTACCACTAGGTTTCCCACGCAGGTAATCCTAACTTAGGTTGCTTAATTGCTTGCTTCTTAAACACCCACGTGAAGACAATACCTGTCGAACACCACTCATCGCTAGATGCTAGCGTTTCAATAAATCTCCTTTATAGGACTGTAATTGTAATTAATGTATTTTCCCTGGGCATTTGTTTAATAATTTTATAACGGAGGTTTATTGCTATAATCTCATAGCTAGATTTTAGTTTCCCCTATAGTAAAGCTATTCTAGTCCGCCATATAAGCTGACCATTTTACTACGCTACCACGAGGTTTCCCGATTGGGTAACCTTATTAAAGTTAGCTGAGCAACATGGCTACTTTTCATGATAATTATTGACTAGTACCATATACTTGGTTTAGCCTTGGTAATACCACTGCAGGCCTTACATAGCTTTGCATAGAGGGGAATGTTACTTGTTCAATAGTATTCTTTGTGTATCTCTTGATGAAGCGTGATACCGGCCACTGCTTTAAAATTGTCTTTTACTTGCAATTAGCGCCGATACAACAATTTTGGTAGTAGAACCTTATGTTCCACAACTGAAATGTCTACTGATAAAGTGCTTCTTTAGCAAAGCCTACAATTGAAAATATACTGATACAGAGCTTCTTTAGCTAGCCTACAACTATAACCATTCAAGGTTTAAACATATGTATCCACAGTAGTTAGGGAGGTTTATTTGGGTATTTGTTTAACTTCTGCCTGTCTGTTAAAGATAGTTTTTTTCAGTTTTTATACACTGTTTGAAGCTTTACCTTTCTCACCTGCTAATGACTTGTAAAGTTTATTAACCTATATTTTACAGTCATAGTATTGTTAGGTTATGTGAATCTGTGGTCTACAGTCATAATATTGTTAGGTAATGTGAATTTATCTACTTTACACATGTTGCTTACTATTGCTGTACTAAAGTCATTGTTTTCTCCATTACCTGCTTATATTTCCTTTGACTCTACATCAACACGTACTTAGCTCCCTAATAGCAATATTTCCTGCCTTGGACACTTGACTCCTTTTGCCTGAAGACCAAGGACCCTCTTCACCGGCAGCTACATCACGGTGCCTCCTACCCTTGTTCCCTTATAGTAATAAGGGAAGCAAGAAAGTACGTTATTTTCTTCATTTTTAGAAGTGTATAGAACAGGACTAATTACTTGTAGGTGGTTAAGGTTGCTTCTAAGCCAGGACTGCCTGCAGCCATTTCCTTATAGTTGTACTTTTTCCCCACAACATTTCTGAAATAGATTCCATTTATATCCTCTCCTGCCCTCCCTTGACCAGTCTTTCCCCCACTTATAATCGACCTCTGTAATTACTGGGCAGGATTCACAAAGCCTCCATGTAAGAGTTACAAGGCTTACATGGAGGCTGCAGTTAAACGGAGTGATGTCAGCATGCTCTGCATATTCATGAGAGCATGCTGAATCACACCTAAGGCTAACACGGTCTGTGGAAGACAGTAGGGGGTGTGTCTGTAGGCTGAGCCCTGCAAGCGGACACACCCCCAGAAGAGTAAAAGTGCCCAAAGTAAACACCCATGACAGAGGCCATGGAAATGTGAATAAACACAACACAACACATCCCTCACAGACTATGAACATAAAATATATAAATGAGCATGTTATATTTTTTTTAAATCGTAAAGATGTTTGCCCGTGAGTGCGCTCATTTGCGCGGGCGTGCCCGTAGCTTAGCCACAGTTAGCAGTCAGTGGAAAAGCATATAAGAACTAAATATGCAAAGTAAGCCAAGAAGCAATAGCGTAGCAGTAGAGACGTCGGCTGAAGAGCAGGCATCCATGGTTCGAGCCCCTGTAATATCAAATTTTATTTTTAGTAAAATAAGCACGAAACAAGTCCCTGACAAATATGTACACATATAAAATCATATTTTATGTAAAATGTAATGAAATAGTCCATTTATTTTGAATAAATGTGAGATAACAAAACAATAAAAAATGCGAGATGTTCCAATAGCGGAGCTACAGTTTAACAAGGTGAGTGCATCTGCCCATATGTGACCATTGGTTTAACAGGTGCAAAATGAGTGCCCGTAGGTGAGCAGTGGTTTAACACGCTGAAACTGTGTGCCCCTAGCTTTGCTGAGCGTAATATGAGTGCTGACAGCCAAATGAAGCGTAAACCAGCGTGCCCCATTTGTGCGGAGCTGCGCACCGTGCCAACAAGCTAATCGACGGGCAACGTTGGGCAAGCTGTAACAAAACTGCCTTTAAACAGACACACCCCCTAGCCTGTCTAGACAGTCATAAAATATAAAAAGCAGTGGCCAGGTTCGAACCCTGGATACCATGCACCATAGTCAAGGTACTGAACCACTAAGCCACAACAGCTGCACTTAGAAATGCAGTAATAGCAAATATATAGGAATGAATAGAAAGTGGAGCATGACAAAGCAGGTTTTGTGAAGTTGATACAATTCCAAAATGGCCAATCACAGATAAGTGCGGGAAAAACGGCATATATAAGCCCCATAGGTGGGAATACACAGCATAAATGATTGTAGAACTGACTTGCAGCCAGAATGTCAGGAGTAGGTGAGGGTAGTTGCTTTCGAGCACAGAGGTAGGGCGTTGAGGAGTCCAGATACATGGTCTGGCTCCTAGTCCACAATCATGAGGCCCAACTCATGCAGGGCCAGGTCCTGTGGGGAGCATATAGGGCTGAGGCGTGGGACCGGTTGGCTCATGATCTCACCAGTGCCACAGGGATTCCAAGGACTGTTGAGCAGGTCCGTCACCACCATGCGGACCTGAAGAGACGCAAGCAGGACCAATTGAACCTTTGGATCCAGGAGGCCCGGCAAATGCCCAACGCCCCACTACTGAGTAAGTTACCTTTAATTATGTATGTAAGAAATTAAATTAGCTGTTATTATTGAGATGTGTATTCCAATATTACTTCATTTATATTACAGCTGCAGGTGTCCGTTCTGCGAACGGCAGAGCCTATGGCGATAGGCTGGTGCGGTTGCACCACAAGGCAGGTCAGTAATCCACTCCCAGTAACTGTAAAGAAATATAAAAGTATGACAGTTAGCAAAAGAGTGCAGTGTAGTCACTAATAAAATGTGCAAGTAACAGTGTAAAAGTGTTTGCAAGTATTGCTTGATTACAAAAGTGTGTTGCAGTCTGTAATCCAAACAGAAAAATGAAAATGTCTGAAATAAAGTCTGAAATAAAGATGCCCCACCTGTAATATAATAGTACACAACCTGCAGCAGGCTGAAAAGTACAGCTGCAGAAGATGAGCAAATCACATGTGTGAAATATATCCCTGTTGAAATACTGAAACATGACAGAAGTGAGACTGCTGGAAAGGATTGTAATAACTACAGGTAAAACATGTCAATAAAGCCTAGAAGTACCATCCTGAATAATAAAATGAAAACAAGTGAGAGAGTGTGAGAAAGAGTTATGAATCCACCAATAAAGTAGTAAGAACCCCTGAATAAAGTATACTGCAGTCAGTACAGAATGAAATGAATGTGACAAGTAGAACCAAACTGCAAAATGTGTTCAAAGTGTTGCTGCAGCTGGAATGTGTATCCCAAAATCTGGATATGTTGCTCTCAGTCAGCAATATGCAGATAGTATGATTGTCTGAAATATCAAACATCCACAGTTGTCTATAGCTATATAAAGCAAATGTAGCAGGATGATGTAGCTGAACAAAGCCAGATATGAACGTGTATGAATAACAATAAAATGTATATTGATGTAGCAGTGACAGTCCTATCACCAAATTGAAGTAGTTATCATATAGGAAACTGTAGTTAGAACTGTAGTGTGTATATATCTGTAGCTATTAGAAATGTACAGCATATGTATTGGTATTCGAAGGTGTTAATAATATTTTCTTCACCCCACCCTATAACCACATATAATCCATTCCACGTGAAATTGGTATGTGCAATCACAATTAACACCCCTGGACATTTGTCCTGTTGGGTCATAAATATTTGCATGTACGTTGATGCATCTGCCCTGTTCATACATCCAAACCTGATGGCCTGTTGCCATCAATCAACCCTGCATGTTGTTGGACTGTGTATTGCTGTTCAAATTATGCATGTGTTATGCTCGCTGTTCAATGGTGTGAATATCTGTGTGTTTGGTTAATGGGAATACTAATGCATGCTGTTACAACTAATTGCGAATGGTATTGTATGTTACTAACCCAAATTGTCATGACATAATGCAAAACATAGGACGACAGGGAAGGCGGGTTCCAGCGGACCCACCTCTCCCACCTCAGCTGGCGAGTGGACCTGGCACTAGTGCCCAGTCTGGACCCTCCTCTGGTGGCCCTGTGCCACCTGCAGGTGGAAGCGCTGCAGGGGATGGGGCCCGTCCCCCCTCTGCAAGCGTGGCTGGAGGAGAACCACCAGTCACCCTCTGTAGCACCCGGACTGTGGTGCGTAGGGAGATCCGGGACTCTGTTCTTGGGCCCCTACACCAGCTTGAGGCACAGGTGGCACAACTTACGGACATGCCTGTTGCCTGGCCTACACAGTCCCCAGCACAGCCCCATCCTGGGCAGTGAAGAAACAGTGGCAACTGCCCATGGGTGGGGATATCAGTTCCACTGTTGCCATCTGTGGGCTCATGGGCTCTGGATATCCAAACCTTCGTCCCCGTCAATTGTGTAACCCCCCCACACGTGTCATACACCGCCCCTGTATGCATCTTGTTTGTCTTGTCTGTTGACCTACCCAACCTACCTCCCCAGCTAAACCGACTTCCTTCACCTGACATACCACTCTCACCTGAAAAAAAAAAAAAAGGGCACTCTGTACCCACAAAAAAATTATGCCCCATACATAGCTGCCTATTCCGCACACATGTCTGCTGGACATGGAAACTATCAATTACAATTGGCTGTACAACAAGTATTATTGTTGTCCTGACACCTCTCTCAGGGGTGGAAGGTTTCAAATGTCACACCAAACTAGATACATATGCACAGCTGTTGCTGATGAAGAAATTGGCAGCTATGGGCCTTACCTACATCCCTCCTGCAAATCCCAAGCTTGTTTCCCTACTGTCTTACCCTCTTTGTGACCCCTTTTTCACCACTTTCCTGTCTCCCCATTTTCATTTCTTTCAAGGAAAATAGCGCGGGTGTGCGCAAGAGTAAGCATGTTTAAGCGGGTGTGCACGTGTGTGCGTGGAGGTGAACGCCAGTGCGCATGTGGGAACTCCGTGCAAACCAGCGCTAACCCAGTTACAACTGCTTAAAAATGCCTTAGTCACTCTGATTGACAGGTCCTGTAGTCAGTTCAAAAGCAAAATCAAATCCCACTGTCAGTTCCAAACCCAGGACTTTGGAAACACTAGTCTGCATGACTTACCACTAAGTCATGACTGTTATACAAGAACATTGTGCTAAAATAAATATATCATGTAATAGTAGGAATGAATGTAAAGGGAATATAGGATGTGTAGTACACAAAGCATGTCATGTATATTTACTGTCAAATCTAGTGGATATCTATGATAGTAGTGTGTGAACAGAAACAGCTATGCTAGTTGGTAGCTAGTAGGTAATAATGTCACTGTAGCACCTTGCAAGCCACACACATACTCACAGCAGGATAATCACTGCCCATACCCCACAACCTGTTACAGGAACACATCCGGACCAAGTAATAAAATATGTGGAGCAAAGGGCCAAAACCAGGGACACATTACAAATAATGTTACAACAAACTTAAACAGTTCAGAGAGTAACAGGTTCTGCATTTTGTATGATGTTTGGAAGGGTATGAAGTCTGAAACTTAAATGTTTGTCACTATATTCTGACTTGAGGCCAGACTGATTTGCCAGAAAAAGCTGTGCATGAGATATTGACCAAAATATGAGGCAGAAATGTGGACGACCTACAAAATATTTGTACACATGAGAGGTTTGACACCACCATATTTGAATAGTTAAGAGCCTAGACATAGCAACAGTGACTGAGTTACAGGAATGCCCCACAGACTCCATGTGAAATGTACAAACAGTAGGCAGAAAGGTGTCACAACACATGCAATGGTAACTATGAAGTCCTGAAAGTATGCACCACTTGCATGGCAGAAAAAGTGTAGTAATACATATGCTCATGCTATCCCACAGTCACAACTGCAGCATACCAGACAATTTAATGGGTGTACCCCACTGATATGTACCATTCCATGAGGAAGATAACAGATGCACCTGAGAGTGTCTGGGGCCTGCTCAGCAGCATACTCAAATACCCTAATAGATGTCAAGGCCCACACCATGGCCAGACCACACTGCATGCTGTAACACCCTAGCAGATATAGCAAGCATTCCAAGGTGTGAATGTACATGGAAAATAGGAAAGCCACAGCAGCACACTATAGTCAGGACACCTAGCAGGCATACAAGTAGTAACTGTAAAGGGCAAATATTGAAGCCATAGCAACAAAGTGCAAGAGCCACTGCTATACACCAGTTACACCACATGTCCCACAGGAAAGCACACACACACACATTAACAGTAGTAGTAGTTGTAAGTGTCAGTGTACACACACAGTTAGTACAGGAAACTGGATAAATGAATTGAGAAATGTTAATCTACAACACAGCTGGAAATATGAGAGAGATACCAACCTTTACACTCATAGAACATTGTCCACAGCATACCAGCATGGTCCCTGCCCTTAAAATCTGAAGGGGCTACGCCTATCTCACATACCTTTTTATAGCACTGTTCTGAAATCACAGTGAGAACTGCAATCAGTACACAACTGGCTGCATGCAATTAGCAAATGCTGGCTAACAATTGGTGCAAAGGCTATCACATGGACATATGCAGATACCTACAAAAGCATGCTGTACTTCCAGTCCACACATGCAATACTTTCATTGCACCCTGAGGAGGAAGTGAGAGACAAAGAGAGAGAGAGACAGAGACAGAGACAGAGACAAAGACAGAGAAAAACAAAATTAAACATACACAAAGAAAACTGGTCAGCAACAGCCACCCGAAAGCTGAAAACTGGCAAGTGGAGCAGCAGGACACAAAACCAGATGGCAACACAAGCAGCTGTGACAAACACAGGTAATGTAAAGTAATACTATAAAGGTCTACATACTGTGAACCCTCCATATGTGTCATTGGTCTATATCCATATGTATATGAAGATGTGCAAAGGGCAGGGGACATACAGCAACTATCAGTGAAGGCTGTACATACATTTGTATGTGAGAGCATCTATGTGCACATATTAATGTAGGTTGAATGTAGGTTGTAGTGCAATGTACAAAGTAGGTTTCACAGTTATGTATGTTTAGCAGTATGTTAGTGTGTGTATACAGTATGGTAAACAAACATGTTGATATGTATCTATCATATGGATACATATGTATCTCAAAATATGTATGTATATATATATATTTTATATATATATATATATATATATATATATATATATATATATATATATATATAATATGCATATATGTATACATACATAGAGAGAGATGTAGGAATACATAGACAGATGTAGATAGATAGAATATGTACAAACATATATATGTAATACACACATACAGATATAGATATATGTAGATAAATATACATAGACAGACAGATCTGACTATCTACAGGTATGACTGTATATGACGACCTCAACACCCCCTGTCCCACCCCTCTGTCACTCTCACCCCCTCTCTGTCACACCCCCCCCTCTCCATATCTATAGCAATATATGTACATCAATACATATATGTGTATATGTATACAGACATATATATATATATATATATATATATATATATATATATATATATATACATATACATGTATACATATAGATATATCTATATATATCTATATATATATATATATATATAGAGAGAGAGAGAGAGAGAGAAAGAGATGTATATATATTCTGAGTGAGGCACATGTGTACAGATGTATTGCAACAGGTGCCTGGTGACAAAGGCATGGAGTGAACACCAGTGTCAAAACTGCAGTACCATACCCCATTTCAAATCACCTACACCAGTAACCACCAGATATGTGATTGGCTGCCCACCACTGCATGTGTCAGGGGTGAACAGGGTCATAAATATGTACAATAGTCCCCCCAATGATATTCACAGTGGCACACTATTCCTGGAATACCTGCACATGGTATGTGTCAGCAGACATGGTGTGTCAACTATGGACATGTAGGTCAGTGTACCCCTCCACACCACATAATGGCTGCCATGGTATGTACCTCACATGACAGCTACAGATATGGAGAAGGACACAGTGACATATATGACACTGTGACAATGCATTCAAACACATTATCAATGCACAGTGACTCACAACACCATAGAGTACACACATACTACCCACATAGAGGTTACCACTCCTGGATTTACATACTTAAGTCACACCCATGACAGATGTCCAACAACTATAGTAACACCTCACACCATCCACAACCTAAATGACTGCTGTGTGTCGTCTGTGTCATTGCAGTAGAGAGCACATGTGGAGGTAAATGTTCCTACCCACAGATAAGACATACCCTGCAATAAACCACACAGTGTTAAGAAGCAAGACTCCCCATGAGTACATGTCACACATACCCCTGCTGAATGTTAGTCATATAGGTAATATGCCATATGAGACACCCTGTGTAACTGTTTGACAGCAGCAGGTACCATCACACAAGTGTCACAATGGTCAGGGTAGCAGAACAGTATGCTGCTGTAGTCCAAGGGGCAATAGCATATTGTATAGTATTGTATTGTAATGTATTGTATTGTGTTGTATTGTATTGGTATGTTGAGGTGCCTCCTTCGTGGAGTGGAACCACTGCTGCTGTGCACCAGTGTACAGGTACATATCCTGTAGTCAGGCTAGTGTTACATAGCACTTCTATATGTGTGTTTAGCTCCTGTCGGAGTTCATGTAGCATGCAACCGGGGATACCATCAGGTCCCATTCATGTTGTGTATTCTGCTTTCCTGAGGGCGGCTCTCACCTGGACATCTGTGATAACAGGGAGGTTACAGTCAGCTGGGATAACTATGTCTTATTTTGGGGGAGAGGGAGGGGTGAAACCTGCACTGAACCTGTCTGCCACAATGTTGTCAATATCTGTGGTTTCAGTGAATTATTTGTTGTTGTGTACTAACTATGAGCATAGTGGAGGGATTCTGACCAGGTTGCTAACATAACTGAAGAAGGCTTTCTGGTTATCTGTAGTGTCCCTCTTGATTTCCCTCTCAAAGTTGCCCATGGATGTTTGTATGAGGGAAAATAGATCCTTACTAGTGCTGCTCAGACATGTCTTCCCTTTATGGAATTATGCTCTGTCTTGCAGTAGCTTCCATCTTTTGTAATACAATCTGTCTATGGCTGGGGTCCACCAGACAGGATGCTGTCCCTTTGTGTAGAGTGTCTTGGCCATATATGGGACTGCATGATCCATGCATTCTCAGAGATGTCCATAGAAAACATTTGTGAAGGGGTCAGCATTGTGGGTTGTGTCTTCCACTGGCCCAGTGGGCTGAAAGCATACCATGTCACTGTTACAAAGTGTAAAGTTTGCATTTGCAATGTTATTCACTATAGTCGTTTGTGCTGGTGGTGGAGATGGGATATGTATATCCAGGGCAATTAGTTTGTGGTCAGCTCACAGTAGTTGATGATGTAGCCCATACAGTACCTAGATACAAACCCCCAGAGTGAGGAGGTGCTCTGGACCTGAATCAGTGTTCTGACTGCTGGGGTTTGGTAGTATGTCGTATGGGGTGTGCCAGGTACTGTTGCACAGTTGCTGGCTGAGCACTGATACCTGGCCATTTACATGTGTATCCACCAATAGACGGACAGATGCTGTATATGTGAGATATGTCGTATCATAACAGTCGAGTAGCATGTGTAGTATGTGTGCCAAATTCTGCTGACATATATTGCTGATATCAGGTTATTTCCTTTTTCAGGAACATGGCTCACCCGCGAAATCCAGCTTACTCCACAGCTGAGGATGAGGAGATACACCAGAGCCTGGTGCGGGATTATGCAATACTCTTTTCCTGCACCAGCCAGAATCAGCAGGAGAGGGCTGCACTGTGGCAAGACCTGGTCCGTCGGGTAAATGACATAGGCACGCATAATAGGACATATGAGCAGGTACGACATCACTGCAGTGATTTAATCATAAATGTCCATCAGCGTGCATCGGATATCCACAGGCAACAGGTTGCCACAGGTGGTGGGGTGGCTACACATCTCCCACTCACCAGACTGGAGGGACTACTCATGAGTGTAGTGGCTCCAGTACCCCAACAACAACAACAGCAGCAGACATGCATTATGATGGAGGCTGGAGCCACGCAGCAGCAAGACTATGAGCGTGCAGGTAATATGCCATATGTATAGTTGACTGTTGTGTACACTGGTAGTTAATGCATGTGTGAGGTGTGTCCTTTGTTTGTAGCTGTCATCATAGTATTTAATGTGCAAGTGTGATATCCTCAATATCAGCAGCTGACCTGTGAAAGGCGACTGTTGTACTACTGACCTGTATCATACTCAGTAACAATGGCACAGTCGTGCCCACTGACATTAGTTTCCTCACTTCTGCAGGTCCCTCCGGTGTAACAGCAATGCAGCCTATCCATGCTGTTGAGTGTGTATTAACAATACCTTTAATAGTCTTGATAGTAATAGTAATATTAGGCTCACTTAGTAGTGCTCTGTGTATGCATGCAGGTGTGTCTGTGTCTGTGTGTTGATATCTCGCATACTAAGTAGTGTACAACTGTGTGCAACTGTGTGCAACTGTGTGCGTGTGTACGTGTGCACATGTGCATGTGTGCATGTGTGCATGTGTGCACCTGTGCATGTGTGCATGTGTGCATGTGTGCACCTGTGCATGTGTGCACCTGTGCATGTGTGCATGTGTGCATGTGTGCACCTGTGCATGTGTGCATGTGTGCACCTGTGCATGTGTGCACCTGTGCATGTGTGCATGTGTGCACCTGTGCATGTGTGCACCTGTGCATGTGTGCATGTGTGCATGTCTGGACCTGTGCATGTCTGGATGTGTGCAACACTGGTAATATTGTGTAGACATTGTAAACTGTGTTTGCAGTTTCCCTCCCACAGGTTCTGGTGCTGCTCTAGTGTCATGCAGCAGGGAATCTGAAGCAGGTGCCATGGGTACTGATAATGATGACATCTGTGTAATGGCACAGGAAGGTATGCCAGGGTCCATCATTGGTCAGCTGATTGACAGTACACAGCTGTCAACCCCATCAATGCGCACAGTTATCCTGCCAATACACCCTTTGTCACCAATGTCTCAAGGAGATGGACAGCATACAGTGGGCATTGACCAGGGTAATGTGGTATCTGTGGCACATGCCTCCCCACACAGCAGCCATGGGCATGGCCCTGAGATGGTACCACACAGACAGATGTCCAATGGTTCTCGTGGGAGCATCCGTGGGCGTATTGCCCCTGTCAGACGTGCCCACAGAGGTCTTACAACCTCAGCTATGTTTCAGGCTGTCATGCAGGCACAGTCACGTATGGAACGGTACACCAGACAGGGTCTGAGGGAGCTGACAGCATGTCGCACAGCCATGACTGACAGTATGCGTGACATTGCGGCTGCCATCCGTAATTTCACCGATGTCATAGACAGACGTTGTGGGGACATATTAGACCGGTTCCACAACTACATGTCCATGAGCCAGGGCGATGGTGGATGGTTGAGGCATCGAAGTGGGCATATGCCAGCAACAGCAGCAGCTGGCAGTCATCGCGGACAACAACTAGGCCGTGGCTGCCCCCATAATGCCAGCAGCAGCCCCAGCAATGCTGGGTCTGTGCTGTCATCAGACTGCCCCAGGAGACCACGTGCACGTGGCTCTGGCCAGGCCCAACAGGGATCTGTGTCCAGTCAATGAACACCTGCATCTGATGAGAGTACCCAGTCTGGGTTGGTACCTGATACGGTCCGTAGCACCCCTGCAAGGCACAGGTACCATGTCCGTGGCCAGACACACTGATCTGTATGACCTGGCAGGTACAGTCTGTGGCTGTCCACAGATAGCAGTATATGGCAGCCATGAGGTGGAACTGAGTGCATCCATACACACATGCAAATTGACAACACCTAGGGCTACCACATACATGCACACACTGCATCAGCATTGCCCCAACTTGGACTGCTGTCCCTCACCAACACATATACACATACATGTCAATTGGTGGTATCGGTGGCTGACTCAGGCATACCAAGTTCACACCCTGTGCATATGATGAAACTGTGCCACCTCCTGCAATCTGTAACATCAGTGCAGGTACAGGTTAACATGTTGCTGATGCACAGGGTGACTACATAGACGTGTAGTAATAGTATCATGTTGTTAACAGTACTGTGTGCTGAAATAATTGTGGGTATATCACAGCATGCCTGATGCAGTAAGGGTATGATTGTCATGTAGTGTTGTCTACACCCATGGTAAGTACCATAGTGTATCATCTGCACATGTTGGCATACTGGTGGTAAGGATGTCAACAGAAGGCTACATATATAGGTAGCACAGGGGATAAGGTAATGAAAGTATTAATACGCAATGATGGACATGTAAACTGCAAGTGGCATGTTGCCCACACTGGACTCTGCAATGCGGATGTTTGAGGATGTTGATATGTGTGCAATACTACACGACTGGTACAGGACACACAAGAGCACCCTAGCACTGCAAGCTCACATCTCATACCATGCTAGACAGCCCCAACACACAAAACTAACTGTCACAGGAGGGAGAGTCCCCATACATGTCAGGGATACTGTGGTGGCAGGCCAGGTAGCATACATCCTACTAAGTATGGAACCACTGAGTGAAGGCTCAGTGTCTGTTATTTGACATATGTACTACTGCAGGTATGAGCACATGGGTTTCCATCCAGTTATTGTACATCCCGACGGTATATGGTCTGTACACTTGTGTGTGCTGAGACTGGACCCTAGCCATCTGACCTGTGTATTTCCATGTACATGTGCATAGTGCCTGCATATTTGCAGTGTTACCTACTGAAAGTGGTACAGCTTGTTTGTTGTACAATGGACTACATGCAGCCCTGCTTACTGTAGCTTTGTTTGCATGCATGTTTGCTTGCAATTACCCTGGAATACTGATCCCACCTGAAATGCATAGTTACAGAGCTTCTGTGGACTCCTAGTGACATCTGCATAGCTTACTATATGTATGTCCATGTCTCACTTGACAGAACATCACTGTTTGTCCTGTTCACATGTACGTTGCCTGGGACACATTGCATATGACTTACCTGGCATTTGTCCACGTGAGAAGTCATATATGCCACTGCTAACTAATCACAGGCACTACACCCTCACATACTCATCTTCTGTTGAACCACCTGCTTCGCTAGGGACGGCTTGCACCTGTCACCCCTGGGCTTTTGGATATTGGCAAAGGCTCTTGCTACCCCCATAGTGCCTTTGTTAGGCAAGGCTCAAATGACACACCCACCTTCATGGGTATCACATAGGATAAGAAACTAAGAGTAATGATACTCAACGTCAGAAGTCTAAACCTCAAGATGCATGCACTCAAAACTCTCCTTAGCATGGAGAACATCGATATCTGTGCAGTAACAGATACCTGGTTCAGGGCTACTGAGAGCACCACAGCACTACCAGGTTATACCTCATACCATGCTTTTCAGCCCCAAAACTTGGACCAAACCACAAAAGGAGGGGGAGTATTTATATTCATCAAAGATACCCACACCTCCAGGTTTGTGGCAAAGCACCAAGCATCAGAGACTATCCATGTGCAACTAACAATGGGTAAAACTGCCTTCCAGGTTATAGCCTGCTACAGACCACCCTCCCAAACCCAAGAACTGCACTCCGCCTTCCAGAGAACAGTGGAAAATATGAAGGTCTCTCCAAACACCATTATATTGGGCGACTTCAACTACCCAAACATAGACTGGGAGCATGATTCTAGCTCCAACACCCTAGCCCAAAGATTCCTAGAATATATGAACTCAAAAGTTATGGAACAACTTCTTACCACTCCCACAAGAAGGGAAAACATACTGGACCTGACCATCACCAACATGGGGACTCTATGCTCCAGACCAGAAGTGTATCCCTCACTGGTAAGATCAGACCATAAACTAATCTCACTGGATATTCACATCCCGACCCCAACCCCTGCCCAGAAAACCACAGTGAACAACTTCTCTAAAGCAAATTCACACTCATCAAAACTGAGGTGGAAACCTTCAAAGCCCCTGGGCCTGTGGAAAATATGCACCAGACCACAGATTCCTCTATAAACACATTCTATGGACACCTTCAGGAATGCATGGATCATGCGATCCCGAATAAAACCAAGACCCAATCCTCCAAAGGCAGACGTCCTGTCTGGTGGACCCCAGCCATAAACAAACTATACAATAGAAGGAGGAAGCTACTAAATGGTACAGCAAAATCCTGAAAAGGGAAGGCATCACTGATCAGTATTAGCAAAAAACTACGGGCACTCATAATATTGTCTAAGGCCAGCTTCGAGAGAAAATTGCACAGGACACTAAGCATCATCACAAGGCTTTCTTTAGTTATGTTAGGAACCTGGGTGGTAATTCCCAGATATGCTCAGAGGTAATCCAAAATGTCAATAGAAACACCAAACCCACAGACATTGCCAACATCCTAGCTAACAGGTTCAGTGCAAACTTCTCCCCCCCCTCCACACCGAAAGGGCAAATATTTAACCCAGCAGAGTGCTGCCCCCTGACATCTCAGATGCTCAGGTAAGAGCCGCCCTCTCCAAAGCAATACACACTGCGTCAATGGGACCAGACAGTGTCCTGGGCTGTGTCCTACATGAACTCCAAGAAGAGCTACACCCAAACATAAAACTACTGTTCAATCCCATCCTTACTACAGGATACGTGGCCAAAGAGTGGCGTACAGCAACAGTGGTCCCTCTACAGAAAGGTGGTGCCTCAACAGATCCTGGACACTATTGACCCATAAGCCTGACTAGCTTGGTCTGCAAAGCTATGGAAAGGATCATCATGGACCTCATAAATAAAGATATTGGGGACCTACAGACACTGGATCATACCCAGTTTGGCTTTGTTAAAGGCAGATCCTGCCTCTCAAACCTGGTTGATTTCTAAACAGTCACCAAGGCCATTGATGAGGGGAAGGTGGTCCACACAGCCTACCTGGACCTCGCAAAAGCCTTCGATACAATACCCCACTTGGGCATTCTAGAGAAGCTCACCAGCTTAAATATAAACCCCTATGTCACTAGATAGATTGCACACTGGCTCAAGGACAGAACCCACATGGTTAGAATTGCTGGAGCCATGCCAGACTCCAAACCAGTTACAAGTGGTGTCCCACAAGGCTCAGTCCTGGGACCTCTCTTGTTCGGTATATATTTATCGGAGGTACAGGCCAACATGGAAGGACTGTGGCTGACCACATTCACAGATGACTGCAAACTGGCCACCATAATCGACTCTCCAGCCGACACAAGCATCCTCCAAAAGGGCCTCATAGAAACAGACAACTTGTGTCAGAGCCATGGCCTCAAGCTGAATGCCAAAAACTGTATAGTCATCCCCTTTGGCAAAAACAAGGTGCCCACAAAGTACCACATAGGTGGCAATCCATTAAGTACAGAAGAAGTAATTAGGGACCTGGGGACACAAGTTGATAGCAATCTCTCATTTGACAACCACGTGGCCAAAGTGGTTAGTGGTTAGAAAAATATTGCATATAGAACACCTCATCATGAAGGGATTCACATCTAGATCAGGGGAGGACATCGTGCCTCTTTACTCATCCCTCATCAGGCCCATAATTGAGTACAATGCCCCTGTTGGGATGTACCTTACCAGACACCTGCAGCAACTGGAAAGACCCCAAAAGTATCTCACCAAGAGGATCAAAGTGCTCAAACAGATGCCATATGCTGTCCGGTTAAAGAAACTCCAGCTCTACTCAGTGGCCTACCGCCTGTTCAGAGGCGATCTGTGCCTGATGTATAAAGCCATGTCAAACCTGGAATTAATGGGCACGCTGCACCTCAGAATATCCAAATCCCATTGAGCTACATGCTCGAGAGACTTGAACCTCAGCACTGAAATAAATAGGACATGCTGGAGGGACAGATTCATAACCCAGAGGCTCCCTTCACTCTGGAATAAAATCCCAGTCCAGGTTAGGCAGAGTCCCTCATTGACTCTCTTCAAGAGGAATCTTGATGAGTGGATGAGACATCGTAGGTTTATCCCGGGTATCACTTCTGTGTCACTGTTAGACAGAGGCACAGTATACTAACCTCGAAAAAGGGCATAGCAAGATAAATTTACAATGGATGGCGACAGCCAAACACATTATGGCTAGGTTTATAAATGCCCTAGGGCAGATAGCCTAGTATGAACCTATGAACCTATGTACCTTGTTCCCCATTGGCCCTATGTGCTGTTAATCACCAAGGCAATCACAATACTATGGTAGCATGTGCAAAGGTCAGTTGCCAGTCACCTCTATGGTACAGTTGTGGAATATGTGGGTCATGTGGCAATGTCACAGCTGCCACATGTACACAGTCAACCCTCTCCCCTACACATGGATGTGCAACACATGTATGAGACGGAACCACATAGCCAAACTGGGGACTAAGCACTCTGAACACAGCACTGGCATAACCTGTCAGGTGGCATGAAATACTACAGTGACTACAATACCAGTCTGATGTAGACCTACACTGACAGCAATACAAGCACGTGAACACACTGGGCCATTCATGGAGCCTAAGAATAGCATCCTGCCTGAGTGGCAGACACCTCTGCAGCTGACATACAGGCATACGTTATGCCAGAACACATCACGCATAACACATAGCACACAATTCCTGTGTGCCAAACAGTCACAGCCTGTACAGCTAGACAACACACCTACTGCAGTTGTGTTAGGTACCTTTATTGTCCGGTACAGTGAGGTCACGCTCACCAGGCTGGGCAAGGTGAAGGTCACAGTGATATGCCCGTGGGGCACTATGGTCCACCACATAACACAAACATACACGTCAGTCAGAGGCATGGACACATATGACTCAGTCATTGTCCATGCCACTATGGCTGACCTGTGATGTACCTCCCTGGACTACATGATAGGGAACATGGAAGGGCTCTCTGAGCATGTGGCACAGGCTGGTATGACCTTGACCTTGGTTGGCATCATACCCTCACCAGGAATGCTGACGACACTGAATGCTGATGAATTACTGTAGCTACAACACCCTAGCTGAAAGGTTCCTAGCATGTAGTCACTGCATTGCTATGGAACAACTTGTTACCACTCCCACAACAGGTGAAAACATGCAACACCTGTTCATCAACAACATGTAGACTATATGCCCCAGACCAGATGTGTATCCCTCGCTGCTAGGTTGATACCATCTACATATCACACTGTATATACAGATACCACATGCAGCACCCGTACAGAAGACCACAGTCATAATGTTATCCAGTGCAAATACCATGTATTCACATGTTGCAGGTGTCAGACATGGTAACTATTGAAGGTCACAAGTACATATGTGTATTTTTCACACACATCATCTGTGTCCATTGCCATTACTGGTTTAATCGATGTCATGCATTATTGTGAACAACAACCCACACACATGGGCATTGTGTGTGACAAAAACACATGTGGCATGTCTGGAATCCAATGCCATAGCTAACTGTGCTATGACAGCAGTGAGAGACGCAGTAGCAGAGCGTGCTATTTGCATTACTGGGAGATTTGCCCTGTTCTGCTGTACTTGTAGGGAGCTGACATCATCTCTGCATAGAGATTGGAATGTGCAGCAGCTGGTGTGTTGTACTGGTTGCCAAACATGTCAGTTCTCACACACATGTAATTGCAAACACACTACTTTCACCCTCTCCCACACATACTTTTTATTTGCAGGATTCAAACCCCTATCTAACTATGTTACGACACTCAAGATGGACACATTAGCAGAGTGCACTATTCGCATTACTGGGAGGTTTCCCTTCTCCTGCTTTACTTATAGGGTGCTGACATCATCAGTGTTTAGAAAGGGGAATGTGCATCCTGTAGTGTGTTCTCCTAGTTGCCAAAAGGGACATTTCTTTCATAAAGACTTGCACACACACTAACCCGCTCCACACACACTTAGCATTTGCAGGATTCAAACCCCTACCTAACTATGTTATGACACTCAAGACGGACGCATTAGCAGAGCACACTATTCACATTACTGGGAAGTTTCTCTTCTCCTGCTGTACTTATAGGGTGCTGACATCATCAGTGTTTAGAAAGGGGAATGTGCATCCTGTAGTGTGTTCTCCTAGTTGCCAAAAGGGATATTTCTTTCATACAGACTTGCACACACACTAACCCCCTCCATACACACTGAGCATTTACAGGATTCAAACCCCTACCTAACTATATTATGACACTTGAGGGAGACGCATTAGTAGAGCGCACTATCCGAATTACTGGGTATCTGTTCTGCACCTGCAGTATTTATAGGGTGCTGACATCATTATTTCTACAGAGGTATGTACATCTAGTACTACCTGTCAGGTGGGGGATAGCATATATATGCATTTGCAGCCACCTACGTCAGGGTCAGATATGTACATTGCACTGGCAGGTTATGTTTTATACCATGCTTCATGACCACAGGACCTGTAACACACAACACAACCAGTCCTGACCACCCCTCCCACATCCAGGACACACACTTTGCTTCCCTGGGAACAGTGCCAAGATATGCAGGTGTTCACATACACCATTCCAGTTGTTAACGTCAGGTCCAGGCATATTGTGTGTGGGAACTACTCAGGCCTCTACAACATTACCCTACAGCCACTACAATTTGTGAGTCCATGTGCTATGGCAGAACCACTCACCACAGCCACAAGGGGGAATACATATTGCACCTGACCATCTACAACATAGGTACTCACTGTTCCACACCAGAGGTAGACCACCATTGTTGATATCTGACTATACCCACCTTTCCCTGGCCATCCATATCCCATCCCCACCCCCAGGCAAGGTTGTCACTGCAAACAAACTGTATTTATCAAAAGAAGACTTTAAACTTGTGAAGACTGGGGTTGAAGACTTCAAAGGACCCATGCTGGGGGAGTATACAGGCCACTCTGCATAATCCTTGACAATTGCATTCTATGAGCATGTGGTAGGTTTGCATTGATCATGCTATCCCAAATATACCCGTGACTGCTCCACAACAGGACACCTGTCAGGTGTACACCAGCCATATATGAGCTGTCCAACAGACAGAGTGAGCTAATACATTGCAGAGCAGTAGCCCACAGAGGGAGAACATCTCTGAACAGTACCGGCATGACACTTCAATCCCTCATAATCATCACGACACAGTGTTGACAGTGAAATTGTCCAGACAATGCAGATAAGGCTCCCCTCAGTCTGTTATTGACGCCCACTTACTGTTAGAGGTCCTCAGCAACCCTCTTCCAGCACACACCAACAACATGGCTGTGGCTTAGCAAATTAAAACCCTGGGATCTCCACTGTGTCCCTGCTTGACAGAGGCACAGCACACTAACCTCACACGATGCCTTATGTGACCTACTTTACAGTGGCACAGTAGCCTACTGTACTGGGGAGGCAGACGCCAAGCACACTCTGGCTAAGCTGTCATTCCCTAAGGCAAACAGCCTAGTGTTGACCTCTACACCCATATGTTTAATTGTCAGATGCACATTATTTGCTGCTGACAGACTGTTTGCAGGTCTTTATTGCCATAGCATTCCCTGTTTGTATGAACAACTTGTATATCTGTGGAAGATGTTTGCATATGGGAGGGATCCACTATATCACGTATGTCTCTGTAGTCATTTAACTGTGTGCACTGGGCAGATTGCTGTAATGTGGTTGGTTCATGGAATAACACGTACAAATACCAGATATGTGTGGCCAACTGCTAAACTGAGATTTGGCCTAAGTGTGTGAGCATGCCCAGTTCAGCCTTCCCATGGCATGTTGTCTGACATATGTCTCATTTATCAAAGTGCCCAGTGTGAGCTTTCCATATGTTGAACTCTGCAGCCCACCACATTTGTGGATGAGTGTGAACTTCGAGCATGCCCAGTGTGAGCTTTCCATATGTTGAACTCTGCAGCCCACCACATTTGTGGATGAGTGTGAACTTCAACAAATATCTCCCGTTTATGGTTGTGTGTTGTGCATGTTGTGTAGTTACTGTCCAACTGCTTTGTGTGTGAACACAACAGGGATTATACTGTGCCTGCAGGGTTTGCATGGGATACTTTGCATACAGTTGTCAACATCCTTTCATACTGACCTAACACTGTAGTACCATATAGTGTACTGGTTCAGTACTTTCACTGTGGTGGACAGTATCCTGGGCTTTAGTCCTATCACTGCTTTACAGTTCCATAGTGAGCACAACAGCTTGGTTAGGGGAACGTTGTGCACATCTGACCATGTTGCATTATGTTCAGATATGAACTACTTAAACCAGGCTTGTCCAACATTGGTAGTGTATTCCACAACATAGGTGTACATTTGCAAACACTAGCGATGTGCCTTAGGCCATTTCTAATGCTAGTCGAAGAGTGTGTTTGTCCTTCGACACACATTGTAAGTGGAGTTTGCCATGACATATGTCATGGTTAGTATACTGTGCCTCCGTCTACCTGTGACATAACAGTGATGCCCACGGTAAACCTACCATCTCCCATCCACTCATCAAGATTCCTCTTGAGGTGAATCGATGAGTGACTCTATGGATAACCTGTACTGGGAGTTTACTCATGAGTGGGGGTGGCTTCTGTGTTATGGATCATGCAGCCAAAGCAGACACCCAAACAACTACCACCTCAGAACACAACACCTGCAACACATAGACCTCACAGTCAGAGTGTCAAACAGTCACAGCCCTTAAGGCCAAACACAATGCCAGACACACTAGTCATTGGTGACTCCATAGTCAGACACACTGACGTCCCGCTCACCAGACTGAGTAAGGAGAGGGTTACAGTAAGCTGCCTGTCGGGCGCTAGAATCCGCCACATAACGCAAGCACTCAGGTCTCTCAACAGCAGGTACAAATACGACTCAGTCATTGTCCACGCTGGTGTAACCGACCTGAGACGTACCTCCTTGGACTACATGAAAAGAGACATTGAGGAGCTCTCTGATTATGTAGCCCAGGCAGGTATGACCCTGACCTTGAGCAGTAGTGTGATTTGGCATTCCATTCTTCTTGGAGTCCATGTTGGACTCAGCCCAGGACACCATATCATACCATTGCTGCTGTGTGTTTTGCTTTGTAGATGCTGGCTGTTACCTCAGCATCTACAATGTCAGGGGGCCAGCAGTCTGCTGGGATAGATATTTTGCATTCTGTGGGGGGGGTTTGCACTGCACCTGTCAGGATGTATGTTGGCAATATGTGTGTGTGTTTGGTATGTTGTTTGTAATATTTGTGTGATTCAGAGCATATCTGTGAATTCCCAACATGGTTCCTACCATCAGTTGAGGAAGCCTTGGGATTATCCTTAGTGTCCTGTACAATTTGTATCTTCATAGGTTCATAGGTTCATACTAGGCTATCCACCCTAGGGCATTTGTAAGCCTAGCCAGAGTGTGTGTGGCTTTCGCCACCCCTTGCTATGTGAATATTATGGCCATTTATGATTTGATTTGCTGTGCCTCTGTCTGGACGTGACACAGTGAAGACCCCCAGTGTAAATCTACGATCATCCATCCACTGGCAAGATTCCTGTTGAAGAGTGTCAGTGAGGGGCTCTGCCTAACATGGAGTGGGATTCTGTTCCAGGGTGTGGATAGCCTCTGGGTTATGTATCTGTCCCTCCATCACATCCTATTTCATTATACATTGAGGTTGACATCTCTCACTCTCACAGCTCCGATGGCTTTGAGTTTTCTGGGATGGAGCATGTCCATTACTCCTGTGTTGGACATGGCCTTGTACAACAGACATACAATGCCTCTGTGTAGGCGGTATGTGACTGCATTCAGCTGGGGTGTCTACAGCCAGGCAGCATATGACATATATTTGAGACCCTTTATCCACTTGGTGAGGTACCTTTGAGGTCTTTCTAACTGCTGCAGGTGTCAGGTAAGGTACATCCCAAATGAGGCATTGTACTAGATTATGGGTCTGATAAGAGAACAGTATAGGGGCACAATGACCTCTGTTGACGTAGATGTGAATCCTTTCATGATACGGTGTCCAATATAGACAGTCTTCCTAGCCACATTGGCAATGTGAGTGACACATAACAGGTTACTGTCCACTTGTGTCCCTAGGTCCCTGATTACTCCTTCCATACATAATGGTTTACCACCTATGTGGTAATTTGTGAGTACCTTGTTTGGTATTTGGTGGGGCATTCATACTGTCCAGTGTCTTCAGGATGGCTGGGTGGGGTTCCTGTGTGTGAGAGTGTGGTCTGTAGCATGCTACAGACTGTACGGCAGTCTTGCCTATGGTTAGTTGCACATGGGTGGACTCCAATGCCTTGTGCATTGTCAGTTACCTGGACGTATGGGTGTCTGTGCTGAATATGGATACTCACCATCCTTTTATGTTTAGTTCCAGGTTTTGGGGCCATAATGCATGATATGTGGTATAACCTGTAGTGCTGGTGTGCTGTCAGGAGGCTTGCAGCAGGTTTCTGTCACTGCACAGACATCGATGTTCTCCATACTGGGGAGGGCCTCGGGAGCATGCATATTGAGGTTTACACATCTGGCATTGGTCAGAATTACCCTTATGTTTCTTTCCACTTATGTTTTCTAGGGTGGTGGGTTAGTCTTTTCAGCCTTGCTTATGAAAGGCTCTGTGGAGGTGGCAAAAGCCTTATCCAATATCCAGACACCCAGGGGTAACAGGTGCAAGCCATCCCTGGAACAGCTGTGTGGCTTGTCAAGCATGACATCCCAAGCAGACAGACATTGGATCCCCTTGTAATGACAGCAGTAATTGTGCCACTTGTTATAACTGATCATTCTGTGTTTGTACTGTGGCATCATTCTTGGTGAGGGTAGGATGCTGTGAACAGTCAGTGTCATACCGGCCTGGACTACATAATCGGAGAGCTCATCTATGTCTCTTTTCATGTAGTCTGGGGAGGTACATCTCAGGTTATTCACACCAGCATGGACTATGACTGCATCATATTTCTACTTGCTTTGGGGTGACCTGCATACTTGTGTTATGTGGCGTATTGTAGCAGCCTATAGGCAGCTTACTTTACCCTTTCCCTTATTCAGTCTGGTGTGCAGGACAGCAGCGTGTCTCACTATGGAGTCACCTATTACAACTGTATCAGGCATGTTGTTTCTCCTTCTGGCCTGTGACTGTTTGGCACACCAGCTTTGTGTACTATGTGTTGCATGTGCTATGTTTGGAGGTTGTTTTATTGGGTGTCTGCTTTGGAGGCCTCTGTTGGTGTGGTGTGTTTGTAATTCAGGCCTCTGGGAATGTTTTTCTGTGTTTATGTCTTTGGTTTGCACTTGTCATAGGTCTATGTGGGACTGGGGTTGTAGTGTGTGTGGTTACCTTCTCCTCCTGACTAGTTTTGGGAGTACTGAGTTGAGGGAGCTCAGCCTCCAGTTTGGATAAATGGTTGCATCTCTCACATATATTTGTATTTCTTGGGGGGAGTTGAGGGTTGTATGTGTACTTGGGGCAGGTGTAACATTGCCTCAAGATTCACAGATTCAACTTATTGTAGCTGGCCTTAGTGGATTGTATGTGTGGACATATTTTATTGCCATACTACTGATCAGTGATTACTTCTTTTTTTATGTTTGCTCTATCATGTAGTAGCTTCCTCATTCTCTTGCATGGTTTGGTAATGGCTGGAGTCCACCATGCCAGATGCCTGTGTGTATGGCATTGTGTCTTGTTTTAATTTAAGAATGCATAATCCAAGCATTCCTGGCAGTGTTCATGGAATGCCTGTATAACAGGTGTGGCCCATATTTTGCACCTGCACAGGGCCTTTAATGTATTCCACATCAGTTTGGAGGAGTGCAACTTTTGCTTTACACATGTTTTTCACTGTGATTTTCTGGCCAGGGACTGTCGTCAGGATGTGTATATCCAGTGTGATTACTCTATGGTCTGGTCTTACCAGTGAGCAATACACTTCTCATCTTGCCATCCAGTACCCATGTTGCTGATTATCACATCCAGTATGCTTACCCCTCTTGTGGGAGTGGTACGTTGTTCATGGGCATTTTGGTTTATGGATTCTATGAACTTTTGTCCTACAGTGTTGGAGCTAGTATAATGCTCCCAGTCTATGTCTGGGTATTTTCAGTCACCCAATATAATGTGGTTTGGAGGACTTGATATATTCATGTATTCCAACATAGGCCAGGTGCAGTTCCTGGTGTTGTGACGGTAGTCTGTAGCAGGCTATAAACTGGGAGGCAATTTTAGCCACTGTTACTTGACCATGGCTAGTCCATGCTGCTTCTTGTTGTGGTACCAACATGGAGATGTGGTTATCCTTGACAATTATTGCTAGTCACCCTCCTTTTGTAGCTTGTTCCATGTTTTGAGGCTGTACAGCACAGTATGAGGTGTAACCTGGTAGTGTTAGGGTGCTGTTGTGAGCCTTGACCCAGTTTTCTGTTACAGCACAGATATCAACATCCTCCATACTGGGTGAGTTTAGACTGCATGCATCTTGCTGTTTAGACTTCTGGCATTGGGTAGCATTACATCTAGGTTCTTATCCCTTCTGATACCTATGGAGGTAGGTTTGTGTTTTGAGTCTTACCTATTCAGGGCACGCTGTGGGTAACAACAGCCTTTGCCAGTATCCATACAGCCTGCACTGATAGGTGCATGCCAGTCCTAGCAGGTGAAGCATCATGTCATGCTCAGCATGTCATCCCAGGCTGGCACACATTGGATCCCCTTTGACTAACTGCAATACTTCAGCCAATTATTGCAATTGATCATCTCATTGTCATATTGTGGCATGATGCTTGGTGAGGGTAGGATGTTAGTCACGGTCCTCAGGTGTGCATATAGTACATGGTGTTACATTACTTAATACATGGCATTCATGCCTCAGGTGGTGCTGCAGGGCTGCCTCTGTCGGATGCACATATTACACTCCCTGTACATGTTTGTGAGCAGGTCATGTCATTTTAGGCATCCCTGTTATTATTTGAGTGAGTCAGAGGGGGTATCATTCCCAGGGTTCCTACTGAGCCAGTGTATGTGCTATGCGTTGCCTCTTTGCCAAGGCCAGGGCATACTGGGCACACCTCCTTCTGCCTACTGGGGCAGGCTCAGGTTGTTCCTCCTCCGAGTCAGGCTCTGTCTGTGATGGCCTTGGCAATGGTGGGGGACTGTTTGGCCCAGCCCTATGCTGGTCCTGCTACAGCTGTTTTCGCAAGATCATATTATGTAGCATAGCACATACCATGACAATTTGGGTACATGTAGTTGGTGTGCACTGCAAGGCTCCACCAGATGTGTCCAGACACCGGAACCATGACTTGAGCAGCCCAAACACACGCTCTATTACATTACATGTTTGTGCGTGTGCCTCATTATGGCGTTCCTGTTCAGGTGTGTGTGTGTTTCTGATGGGTGTCATCAGCCACGGCTCCAGTGCATAACCTGCATCCCCCACTAGGTGTCCGTGTGGGATAGCCCATTGGCAAATGTCTGGTACAGCTGCGTCAAATGCCAGATGTGGGAATCATGGTAGTTCCCAGGGCAGCCAGCACACACATTCATTATTATGCCCTGGGCATCACACACGACCTGGCAGTTGATGGAGGGGAAGCCCTTGCAGTTAATGTAGGCCCTACCCCGCTCACCGGCTGGTGCTTTGATGCGTATGTGCGTGCAGTCTATTGCACCCACTACCTCAGGGTATTCCGCTATTTGCTGGAAGAGACGCATATTGCTGGCCAATACCTCACGGGCATTGGGGAAATATAGATGATCACCGACATGTGCTGACATGGCATCCAGGAACAGGTGCAGTACCCTGGAGTCTGATGCCTGTGATATCCCCATCATATCACCAGTTGGTCTTTGGAAGGTACCTGTTTCTAGTATTCTTAGGCCAACACATACCTTGGTTTCCACTGGGATGGGTTCCCCTCTGTTGGTTCTGTGTGTGAGGCGTGGCCTACACAGCTCAACTATTTGCTGCAGGAGGTCTCTGTCCACTCTATAGCGCTCTACTATCTCCAGCTCATGTAACCCGTGGTAGGTGACCCTGGGCCTGTACACTCTTCTCCGTCTCCTCACTGTGGGTTGTCTGGCACCATCTGCATTGTCACCACCCTCAGCAAGTCGCCTATGTCTCATGATGACAGCTATGGCAGCCCCTAACATTTTGCAGAGTTTTAAGTGCTGGGCTGTGCTACTATTCTGCCTGTGTAATTGCCTGCTTCTAATTGTTTTCACCTGCTAGCTCCAGCAGTATTCCCTGCTAGCTTTCTACTAATTCTGTTGCTTCCTTTTTCCTCTCTGTTTCCTCAGAGGGGATCAATGTGCATACCAGCAGAAACACGCTGACAGTGGCTTACACACGTGCACATGTGCTTACATGGTTCAGAATCTACTTATGCGGGATAAAACACACGCACACCAGCGCAAACAGTCTTACAAGTCTGCCAACAGGCTCCCACATTCTCAGTCTGCCCTACACGCGTGCACACCAGCACAAACAGTGTTAAACATCTACCAACACGCTCCCACGTGCTCAGTCTGCCTTACACGTGCGCATACCATCCTACTCGCGCTTCATGGCATGCACACGTGCGCATGCACGCCCAGCAAGAAACTTTGGTGTAGGCAACAGTGTACACCTTCCATTTCTTGACTTTCCCATGCTTATGTTGTGGCACTCCTCTTTCCATGATATGTATCTGACATCTGTCATGTAATACCGACCTCCAATGAACTGCATTTCTTTCTGCCATTCCCCCCTGTGATGTCACCTATCTCCTACTCTGTTCCTCCCCCTTATGTAACTCTTACACTACTCAGAATGTGCTCATTTGCTATGTAACAGTGGAATTCAGTATCCTAACACTCATTTACATCAGATTGCCTACTAATGCTTAATTACATCTCTTAGACGCAGCTTCCCCCCTTAGCAACCACTAAATGGTGGCCATGTTGTTTTTGGTCTGCTGGTCCCTGCATTGTAAATCCATGTATTGCATAAAACCCACATTTGTGGGTTTATAACCTTCATTTTTATGTTTTATACAGCGCAGCCCATTTGCGCGAGGCTGCGCTGCGTTTAAACATCGGCGATCGCTGAAAAAAAAAAAGATTTATTTCTTAAATTTGCATCAAGGTACCTTGCCAATGGCCACATATTTGGCCATTGGCATGCTGCCTGACACATATGCACCCTTTATTTGGAGCTGACATGGCTCCATTGTGTTTTTTAGAAACGCATCAGTTGTGAACTGAGTACATTTCTGCAGCGAAAACGGCTCTTACATGGGCTGCTTTGGGCTTCCTGGATCGCTAATCTACCTCATTTGCATGCTATTTGGCTGCAAGTGAGGTGATTAGCATATCCACGCCCACTCCGTGTAAGAGACGTTTTAGCTGGTCTCTTACACGGACTTTAGAGCTGTTCCTGGATCGTGAAGGCTGCATGGAGTCTTACACTACTCTTAGACTCCGTGCAAGCCTTCGTGAATCCTGCCCACTGTCTTTGTCCACTAGGTGGCATGCTTACCCAGCTCTACAAATCCCACTACCTTATAGCATATTCCTTTCAGACTCTCCTTGTCCAATACTTTGCTTCCCTTCAGTTCACTAAGTTGTATTACTATATTAACACCTTTCTCCTACCATCCCTCCCACCACTTATCATACCTCTCTTTGTGCCTACATTACTTACCTTTTTTCAAAGCACTTTTCTCTGATTGTTCCTCATATGCTTCTTCCTTCTCTTGTCTCTGCCTCCATCAGTTAGTACTCCACACCCCTAACCCACTAGCCTCAGTGGACTAGTTTCCCTTTCCAACTTCCCTCTATTATCTATTCTTTTATGCTTTCTTTCTTCCCTCTACCATCCTCCTTAAGGTGTACTATCTCACACCACTGTGAGACAACCTTTCCCTTGAGTCCATTCCTGTCTTTCTTTCTCCTGCAGGTATATTGCCTCAGTATACCTTGTGATAACCCTTCCCCTTTGTAGCTGCTTTAACCCCTCCTGACTCTACCTACTTCCAGGTCTATGCCCCTCCCCCCACCTCACATCCTCTCTTATCCCATAAAAACCTGTAGCCCTTTGCGGTGCTCTCCTTACTATATTTAGAGCCCTAACTACTATCGATCTTTGGCCCCCTGCATCCTTAACTGCCGTAAGTACAACTGCTTACAATGTACCTTTTTCTTGTTTAATAATGCAATTGTAACTGCCTGGATGTTAGTCCTTTTTGATCTATTGCTCTGGGAATTGCGACTGTGTTTTCACGTACATACCTTTATTCTATATGGTTTTTTAACACTAGTTATTTTTTCTGTTTAGTACTGCAATTGTAATTGGTTGGGTGTTAGCCTTTCTTTTTGTAACTGTTGCACTGAGGGTTGCGACTGTGTTTTTACGTGTTGGCCTTTCGCTACATGTTTGTTAATGTGAGTTTATCCAGTTAACTCGCTCGCTTTCTTTAATTCCCACGTGGAGTTTACGTGTTGAATACCTATTGCCGCTAGATGCTAGCATTTCAGTATATCTCCATTGTAGAAATGCTACTGTAATTAATGTTGGTTTATTGCCTGAGCATTGTTTAGCTGATACAACACAGGTTTATTTCTTACCATTCCAGAGTGAGATTTTAGTTTCCCTCATAGTGAAGCGAGCTAGTCAGACTTATACGCTGACTATATTTACTATGCTACCACTAGGTTTCCCACACAGGTAATCCTAACTGAGGTTGCTTAATTGCTTGCTTCTTCAATACCCACGTGAAGACAATACCTATCAAACACCACTCATCGCTAGATGCTAGCATTTCAATAAATCTCCTTTATAGGACTATAATTGTAATTAATTTATTTTCCCTGGGCATTTGTTTAATATTTTTATAACAGAGGTTTATTGCTATAATCTCATAGTGAGATTTTAGTTTCCCTTATAGTAAAGCTATTCTAGTCTGCCGTATAAGCTGACCGTTTTTCTACACTAGCACGAGGTTTCCCGATTGGGTAACCTTATTATGGTTAGCTGAGCAACATGGCTACTTTTCATGATAATTAATGACTAGTACCATATACTTGGTTTAGCCTTGGTAATACCACTGCAGGCCTTACATAGCTTTGCATAGAGGGGAATGTTACTTGTTCAATAGTATTCTTTGTGTATCATTGTATATAAGGAAATCATATGCCCATATGGCGTATAGTATGTAAGACATCCTCACCTTGGTTGTAACTACGCTTCTCTTGATGAAGCGAGATACTGGTCACTGCTTTAAAATTGTCTTTTACTTGCAATTAGCGCCGATACAACAATTTTGGTAGTAGAACCTTATGTTCCACAATTGAAATGTCTACTGATACAGCGCTTCTTTAGCAAAGCCTGCAATTGAAAATCTACTGATACAGAGCTTTTTTAGCTAGCCTACAACCATAACCATTCAAGGTTTAAACATATGTATCCACAGTAGTTTGGGAGGTTTATTTGGGTATTTGTTTAACTTCTGCCTGTCTGTTAAAGATAGTTTTTTCAGTTTTTATACACTGTTTGAAGCTTTTACCTTTCCCACCTGCTAATGACTTATGAAGTTTTTTAACCAATATTTTACAGTCATAGTATTGTTAGGTTATGTGAATCTGTGGTCTACAGTCATAATATTGTTAGGTAATGTGAATTTATCCACTTTACACATGTTGCTTACTATTGCTGTACTAAAGTCATTGTTTTCTCCTTTACCTGCTTATATTTCCTTTGACTCTACATCAACATGTAGTTAGCTCCCTAATAGCAATATTTCCTGCCTTGGACACTTGACTTCTTTTGCCTGAAGACTAAGGACCCTCTTCTACCGGCGGCTACATCACAGTGCCTCCTACCCTTGTTCCCTTATAGTAATAAGGGAAGCAAGAAAGTACGTTATTTTCTTCATTTTTAGAAGTGTATAGAACAGGACTAATTACTTGTAGGTGGTTAAGGTTGCTTCTAAGCCAGGACTGCCTGCAGCTATTTCCTTATAGTTGTACTTTTTCCCCACAACATTTCTGAAATAGATTCCATTTATATCCTCTCCTGCCCTCCCTTGACCAGTCTTTCCCCCACTTATAATCGACCTCTGTAATTACTGTCTTTGTCCACTAGGTGGCATCCTTACCCAGCTCTACCAATCCCTCTACCTTATAGCATATTCCTCTCAGACTCTCCTTGTCCAATACTTTGCTTCCCTTCAGTTCACTAAGTTGTATTACTATATTAACACCTTTCTCCTACCATACCTCCCACCACTTAGCATACCTCTCTTTGTGCCTACATTACTTACCTTTTTTCAAAGCACTTTTCTCTGATTGTTCCTCATATGCTTCTTCCTTCTCTTGTCTCTGCCTCCATCGGTTAGTACTCCACACCCCTAACCCACTAGCCTCAGTGGACTAGTTTCCCTTTCCAACTTCCCTCTATTATCTATTCTTTTATGCTTTCTTTCTTCCCTCTACCATCCTCCTTAAGGTGTACTATCTCACACCACTGTGAGACAACCCTTCCCTTGAGTCCATTCCAGTCTTTCTTTCTCCTGCAGGTATATTGCCTCAGTATACCTTGTGATAACCCTTTCCGTTTATAGCTGCTTTAGCCCCTCCTGACTCTACCTACTTCCAGGTCTATGCCCCCCCCACCTCACATCCTCTCTTATCCCATAAAAACCTGTAGCCCTTTGCGGCACTCTCCTTACTATATTAAGAGCCCTAACTGCTATCGGTCCTTGGCTCCCTGCATCCTTAACTGCCGTAAGTACAACTGCTTACAATGTACCTTTTTCTTGTTTAATAATGCAATTGTAACTGCCTGGATGTTAGTCCTTTTTGATCTATTGCTTTGGGAATTGCGACTGTGTTTTCACGTACTTACCTTTATGCTATGTTTTTTTAACTTCAGTTATTTTTTCTGTTTAGTACTGCAATTGTAATTGCTTGGATGTTAGCCTTTCTTTTTGTAACTGTTGCATTGAGGGTTGCGACTGTGTTTTTACGTGTTGGCCTTCCTGCTACATGGTTTTTAACGTGAGTTTATCCAGTTAACTCGCTCGCTTTCTTGAATTCCCATGTGGAGTTTACCTGTTGAATACCTATTGCCGCTAGATGCTAGCATTTCAGTATATCTCCGTTGTAGAAATGCTACTGTAATTAATGTTGTTTGATTGCCTGAGCATTGTTTAGCTGATACAACATAGGTTTATTTCTTACCATTCCAGAGTGAGATTTTAGTTTCCTTCACAGTGAAGCAAGCTAGTCAGACTTATACGCTGACTATATTTACCATGCTACCACTAGGTTTCCCGCGCAGGTAATCCTAACTGAGGTTGCTTAATTGCTTGCTTCTTAAATACCCACGTGAAGACAATACCTGTCGAACACCACTCATCGCTAGATGCTAGCATTTCAATAAATCTCTTTTATAGGACTGTAATTGTAATTAATTTATTTTCCCTGGGCATCTGTTTAATATTTTTATAATGGAGGTTTATTGCTATAATCTCATAGCGAGATTTTAGTTTCCCCTATAGTAAAGCTATTCTAGTCCACCGTATAAGCTGACCATTTTACTATGCTACCACGAGGTTTTCTGATTGGGTAACCTTTTTAAGGTTAGCTGAGCAACATGGCTACTTTTCATGATAATTAATGACTAGTACCATATACTTGGTTTAGCCTTGGTAATACCACTGCAGGCCTTACATAGCTTTGCATAGAGGGGAATGTTACTTGTTCAATAGTATTCTTTGTGTATCACTGTATATAAGGAAATCATATGCCCATATGGCGTATAGTATGTAAGACATCCTCACCTTGGTTGTAACTACGCTTCTCTTGATGAAGCGCGATACTGGCCACTGCTTTAAAATTGTCTTTTACTTGCAATTATCGCCGATACAACAATTTTGGTAGTAGAACCTTATGTTCCACAATTGAAATGTCTACTGATACAGCGCTTCTTTAGCAAAGCCTACAATTGAAATTATACTGATACAGAGCTTCTTTAGCTAGCCTACAACCATAACCATTCAAGATTTAAACATATGTATCCATAGTAGTTAGGGAGGTTTATTTGGGTATTTGTTTAACTTCTGCCTGTCTGTTAAAGATAGTTTTTTTCAGTTTTTATACACTGTTTGAAGCTTTTACCTTTCCCACCTGCTAATGACTTGTAAAGTTTATTAACCTATATTTTACAGTCATAGTATTGTTAGGTTATATGAATCTGTGGTGTGCAGTCATAATATTGTTAGGTAATGTGAATTTATCTACTTTACACATGTTGCTTACTATTGCTGTACTAAAGACATTGTTTTCTCCTTTACCTGCTTATATTTCCTTTGACTCTACATCAACATGTACTTAGCTCCCTAATAGCATTATTTCCTGCCTTGGACTCTTGACTCCTTTTGCCTAAATACTAAGGACCCTCTTCTACCGGCGGCTACATCACGGTGCTTCCTACCCTTGTTCCCTTATAGTAATAAGGGAAGCAAGAAAGTACGTTATTTTCTTCATTTTTAGAAGTGTATAGAACAGGACTAATTACTTGTAGGTGGTTAAGGTTGCTTCTAAGCCAGGACTGCCTGCAGCCACTTCCTTTTAGTTGTACTTTTTCCCCACAATATTTCTGAAATAGATTCCATTTATATCCTCTCCTGCCCTCCCTTGACCAGTCTTTCCCCCTCTTATAATCGACCTCTGTAATTACCGTCTTTGTCCTCTAGGTGGCATCCTTACCCAACTCTACCAATCCCTCTACCTTATAGCATATTCCTCTCAGACTCTCCTTGTCCAATACTTTGCTTCCCTTCAGTTCACTAAGTTGTATTACTATATTAACACCTTTCTCCTACCATCCATCCCACCACTTAGCATACCTCTCTTTGTACCTACATTACTTACCTTTTTTCAAAGCACTTTTCTCTGATTGTTCCTCATATCCTTCTTCCTTCTCTTGTCTCCAACTCATCTTAAGCCCTCATGGGCTTACTCCGCTCCCCTACCCTACCCCCAATTCCCACCCACCCCCAGTGGCCCTAAACTTATACTTCTATAACCACACCCTCCTAAACATACAACCAATCAGACAGTGCCACCACCTTATTAAATTGAACCACACCTACTTTTCACATCACCAATCCCTACCCCTAATTAATTATAATCTAAACTCAAACCCCTCCTTTCCTCCTAACCCATAACTCTGCTAAACAACCTATTTCCTTATCTATTCAACCATCATGTCTACTAAAACCATCTCAACCCTAAATAAACTACTTCGCTTTGCCACACTCACATCTGTACTAACCTCAACATACCTAATAACCTCCTATGAACACCCAAATACTTCTCATCCTAACCATCCAAGAAAACAAACACGTCCATATACTCTCACATTCACCCTTAATAATATCACTATTACATCCACACCTACATACATACTAGCTAGATACCACAGACTTGCCCACATTAAATACAACAACCTTACAACAAAGAAATCCCATTACCAAATTAATAACATACATTCTCTTTTACTTTCTCTAAAAAAGCATTCCTTACTGGATGGAGACATACATCCTAATCCTGGCCCACATAATGTCCTATCCACTGGACATCTCACCAAAAATCCCTCTATTCCCCTCTCCCAACTCTCTCCTCATTGCACATCTCAATATCCAAAGTGTAAATAACAAAGTTCCCCATCTTCATGCTCTCCTGGATATACACTCTTTTGATATTTTATGTTTAACAGAGACTTGGCTTAAACCTAAAACACATGATAATGAAATTATCCCACCAGGTTATAACATATTTAGACTCGACCGTATAAAAAGAAAAGGAGGGGGGTAGCACTTCTTTTTAAAGATGGACTACAAGTCACCTCTATACCCTGCAACCCACCAAAAGAAAACCATGCTGAAGTTCTTATATCCAAACTACAGCTCAACTCTAGTAAATCCTTATATATCTTTTGTATCTACCTACCTCCCGGAAACAATATCAGCATTTTAGAGGATATTCTGAGCTGGATCTCGACATCCTTCCCACAAGAAACAATTATCCTAGGAGACTTTAACATAGATTGAAAAAACATAAATACTGAACATCCTACCTCTCACATTGACCTTCAAGGCTTCTCTCAGACCATTACCTCCCCATCAAGAATAAACAAACCAAAAAAAAAAGAGAGCACTCTGGATTGGATCCTTATTAATAACTACCACCAAAATTATACAGTTGGTGTCCTCCCTGATGATGTAAGTGACCATTCCTTGACTTATATAATCAGGCAAAAGTTGAATACCTCTCACCTAACCTCATATAAGACTATATGGTCCAACAAGCAATTTAACCAACACCTTTTCCAGAGTGAACTCAGTGCTTGTGATTGGTCTCAATTAAAAACCCTCCCACTTGAGCAGGCTGTCGAATATTTCAACTCTAAGTTCTTAGAAATCCTAGACCACCATGCTCCTAAATGTACTATCAGAACTAGGTCCAAACCTGCCACCTGGCTTACAAATGAAACCAAGAAAAAAATCCTCCTCAGAAATAAAGCCTGGTCTAAGTGGTGAACTACCAAAAGTACATCAGATCAACAAAGCTTTAGACATATGAGAAACATGACAAAAAAAGATATTCTCTCAGACAAAAAAAACCTTCTACTGTAAAATGCAGCAAACAAACCAAAACAACTCTCAAAAATTCTGGGCTAGTATCAATAAACTCCTCTATTCAGGTCACTCTAGAACTCCAACCCCAACAGGTGCAACACATGAGACTCCTATCCAAACTGCCAATGCTTTCAATTCCTTCTTCAGAGAGGCTATCCAATCTCTAGCCATTCAACTACCTCCTGATACAGCCAGTCTTCTTAACTCTTCTCCAAGCTCTCTTCCTACCTTCCAATTTTTACCCACCTCTACAAATTATATCTATAAACTCATTCTAAAACTGAAACCTTGTACTCCTTCTGCTGACCAGATCCCAGCCGAATACCTGCAAAAACCAGCTAAAGAAGTAGCTTACCCGATATCCATCCTGATTAATAGAACTACTAATGAAGGAATCATCCCTGACATATGGAAAATCTCACACATTATTCCCCTACACAAGGGTGGTAACTCAAATGAATACTCTAACTATCAACCTATAGCCCTACTATCCCCCTTAGCAAAAATAATGGAAAAATGTAGTCACCATCAGCTTCTAAACCATTTAATTCAACATAACATACTTGCTGAAAGCCAACATGGCTTTAGGCCATTCCACAGTACTACTACAGCCCTACTGACACCATAAACAAAAACCGCAATAACAATGTTCTCTCTTCCTCTCTATTTATTGATCTCTCAAAAGCATTTGATATGGTAAACCACTCTCTACTTATAAATATTCTGAAATCACTCTCTCTTGATACTTTGGCTGTACAATGGTTTTCTTCTTACCTTAGCAATAGGCAACAAGCTGTGCTCTGGGAAAATAAACTATCATCCCACCTTCCAGTCTCACTCGGTGTCCCTCAAGGCTCCATCCTAGGCCCTCTCTTATTCTCAATATTTATCAATGATATCTACCTAGCTATTCCTCAGGCAACATGCATACAATATGCAGATGATTCAACTTTAATCTGTGCAGCTGAATCTTCATCAGAATTACAATCCCTAACTCAAAAAATATTTAACATAGTTGAGACTTGGTTCATAAAATGTTGCCTTCTCCTGAATCCCAAAAAAACAAAGCTCCTTCTCTTCACACCTACCCGTAAATCCATGCCCTTAGATTTCTCTGTCATTTCTAACAATGACACCCTCATATCCCCTGATTCTACCACCAAACTCCTAGGAATAACTATAGACAATCACCTCAGCTTTGATAACCATATTAACAATACTATAAAACAGTCAACAGAAAAATGGGCTCCCTATACAGGATTAAATATTTTCTCACTCCAACTGCCAGAACTACTGTTGCCCACTCTCATCTAATCTCAACACTCCTCTATGCCTCACCTATTTACACCAACCTATCCAAGAAGAATCTTCTTAAACTCACTACATCTTACAACAACATTGCCAGATTTGCTACTGGTAATCGCTTTAGAACTCATCACTGCCAGAATCTAAAACAACTAGGATGGCTTGAACTGCAAAATCAGCTTCATTTTAACCAACTAACCATTGTTCATAAGATCCTCAACCAGCCCAACAACACTCCTATACTCTCAAACCTCATTACCCCATATAAAAATCTTAATTCCTTACACTCAGCTAACAAACCTCTACTTAGTATTAATAAGACTAATAACATGGCAGGAAACTCTCTTTTCTCTTACACAACTGGGAAATACTGGAATCTTCTACCTAGTGATCTTATATCACTTCCTTCTCTACCTCATTTCAAACAAAAACTCAAAATACACCTTAGAACACACTGGTTGTGCCCTTGCACTAACCCTGACTAACATATAACTTCAGTGACTTAGTTTCTCCTAACTCCTCCTCAATTATAATTTAATGCTCTTTCTGCAAACTTTAGAAAAATAGCAAACCTACTTTAGTGATGTTCTACCTTACATGGATATCTCATTCAACATGTTATCAATACTCTTATACAACCATTCTCATGAAATTGTAAACCTTAAGTTTAATCTACCTCACATGAATATGTTATCCCATATAATTGTAAATATTTGTCTTGTAATAAACTGTAAAATGCTTGTATCTACTGCTATGTTAACTTGATTGTAACCTGACAAACACTTTTTGTATTTGTAACCTTATACATTTTGTTATAATGTATCTGTCTTTGGAGCTTTTCTCCCCGGGCCTCTACTGAAAATGGACATATATCCAGTTAGACTAGCCCGGTCAACAAATGTAAAATAAAATAAAATAAATAAATAAAATAAAATAAATAAAAATAATTACACATATACAAATCACTGATTGTCCTGAAGTGAGTGTTATCTTTGGCATTGCTGGAAGGGTTTAAAGATGCTCTTATTCTTCTCCCTAACCATTTTCTTGGTCACAACTGCTGCCGTTAACTAATGCCTGCTCATTTCCTTACTTCTGTGACATCTTGTTATGCATAATGCCTTGAAATTATTTTAACCTCTCTGATTTCCACAAAGCCTGACACTTCCTAGTTCATATCTCCAGAGAGTACTAGCCCTGTACTCCATTCTTCTATGTTTTCTCTCCACAGCATTTTCCTTCCCCAGTGTCCTGCAGTTCTTTCCAGCTCTGCTGCCTGTCCTCATGAAACCTGATCTGTATTGCAAGACTGGTGAGTAACTGGGATTGGGTATGAGGAACACCCCATCCTTGGAATTGGGTACAAGGAATACCCCATCCCTTGGAGTGCATGTGAAGAATACCCCATCCCTAGGATTGGATATGAGGATTACCCCATCACTGGGATTGGGTTTGAGGAATACTTCATCCCTGGGACTGGGTATGAGGAACACCTCATCCTTGGGACTGGGTAGAAGGAATACCCCATCCCTGTGACTGGATACGAGGAATACCCCATCCCTAGGATTGAGTATGAGGAATACCCTATCCCTGGGATTGGGTACAAGGAATATCCCCATCCCTCTCCTTGGTTTATATCAAGCTCAGAGTCATGCAGTTTGGCATCAGAGGCTGAGAGAATCAAGCCATGCATCACATGACCACAGGAAACAGCTGACTATCTGGTCCGTAATTCTCTAAGCCAACTGCCAGCTTTTTTCCTAAATCCCAGAAGGTTTTCTATATTGTGAGATCTAATGTGTAGCATTACCACCAGACCCAGATATGTTGCTGTATCTATCTCTTGTACATGATGCCCCAATCCCACCCCTTTCCTTGCCTCTGTCCATATCATAACAGTTTTATATATATTATAATATAACCTTGACGCTACTACAACTTTCTGGAATACCTCCCAATATTGCATCAACTGGCTGTTTCTCATGTTTGACTCACTAAATCTTTTTTCATCTAGTGGAAAATCTGGTGAGGGATTTTTCCTTGCCCAGTACATCTTTGTACTCCAGCATTTTGTGTGGTGGCTATATTGACTAGAACATCAAAATTAGGATGTGCATACATTAATTTTACTCAATTTGCAATCTACCCTGTCAAAAGTTTTTTGTGAATCACAACAAACTATTCCTGGTTTAGTTGTACCTCCCTCATTTGTTTCAGTAGAATCTGCACAACTGTTCAAGTATCTGAAGCTTGTCTGCCTTTAACAAAACCATCTATAGCCATCACAATTAACTTTGCTAGCATTTTATTTAATCTGATGGCCAAGAGCCTTGCCAAATTTTTTATATATGAATTCCCTTGAGAAATGGGACTAAATTTGTTTAGTTTGATTTTACCCCCTTCTCCTTGGGGATCAATATTATTCAAGCATGTCCCATTGAAAGAGCAAGTTGCTGAGCCTTTAGCACTGTATGGAACAGCTCTATCATTGCTTTGAACACCTCAGATCACCCTCATCTGTAAGCCGGCAACCATGCCAGTTTTACCCTTTCCTATTACTAAACCTACTTCTTGCAGCCTGTTGCATCCAGAAAATTTTTTCTTGTCTTCTGTTAGCTGTTGCATCTCTATAAGTATTTTAAAACATCCATTAAAAATATATATCTTCACATTTCACTTAGATCCCTCATTAAAAATACCAAACTGTTTGCCTGAATGCACTTGCTCCAGTTAATGGCCATACTATCCTTCTCTATTATTTTAGAGATGCGTAATTCCCTTCTTTTTTCTTTAAATGACCAAGCTATATATTTCTGTTCCCTCTGCCCATGTAGCCACTAAAGGCATCCTATACTAATGCACTCGGTCTCTAATATTGAAATAGTTATTTTTTCCAATTGACACTTCAGTCTATTAATGTCTCCTGTGATGTGTTCACTAATTATGGGGTCCCAAGATCCATATTTTTAGTTACATCTATGCTTTATCACCTATTAGTTGCCCCCTCTTCTGTCATTATTTTAGCTCTAATGGCTAAGTTAATGTCATCCAGTCATATTACACTTTCTCTTCCTGATTAACTAGTATAATTTGTTTTATCAGTAGAAACTATTTTGTTTAACTTTCTGGGTTTTTACAATTATGGTGCCTCCATTTCCTGTTCTTCTGTTGTGCCAGCTTTTTGGAGAAGCTGTTGTGAGAGTAACTATAGCATGATTGGATACATATCTATTCTAGATCTCACACTGTATCAACTGCTTGGTATCTATCTATCTTGACAATTTAGAAATAATGAAAATTAAATTCCTGTACCCTGTCTTTATAGAGAATGTGTACCCCATTTGACTGTAACTATTCCCATACATCTAACCTTTCTTAGTTTCTCCTTTAAATAATGCATAGATTTAGTTTAGTGTCGTACTATTTTTCCAGAACAGTATATCCATACAGATACCTATGGCAACAAAAACAATCTGTCCATGGAGTTGCTTGTGGCAACAATAAACTCCACACCTGTCTAGATGTAATCATTAGATATTGACCCTTTCCACATTGTAAGGGATTTCTGAAAGCAAGCTGCATTGCCCTTCTTTGAGACATGTTTGTTTTTTATTGTTGTTATGTAATCAGTCATCCTTTACAATCTTATCCATTTCTGTTTTTCACTTACATTGTATTTCTCACTGCTAATTCTTAATTTGTCATTGAAAAGAATATACTTCTCTTTTCCCTCCCATGATTTTTGATCTGTATTTACTTCCCTTAAACTATTACACTTTAATTGATATGCTTCCATCTTCTTTTGGCTTTTTCCCAGTTAGGGATTACCACTGTGGAACAACAGTGCACAGCACAAGTAGCAATGGAGTTTTACAGTATCAAGTTACCAGCCCAGTGCCTAACCTTCCACAGAGCACACACACCTAGGGTCAATTTAGAGGGTCCAAGCCATCTACATCATGTGTTTGGGATGTGGGAGAAAACCCACATGACTACAGGGAGGGCATGCAGACGTCACATAGGAGGCACCCCAGCCAAGAATTGAACTGAAGAACCTCTTGCTGTGAGGCAGCAATGGTAACTGCTGCACCACCATGACCACCCAATTGATAAGCTTCCATAATTTTTAGATTTGTCTCGAAGTAAAATGATTTAACTGTTTTCTCTTTGTTTGAATATGCATTTCCTCTTGATAGAGTGCAGACGTCTACCCATGTTCCAAGAAAGAAATATGAAGAAGCTATATTTTTATATTTTATATTTATATTTTTCTTCGTTTTGGCTCTGTGCATCTGACTTCTCACTGTTTCTCAGCTGCTTATTGTTCTTTGACTTGACCAGATTCTCCCAATAAAGTTAACAATGGCTTCTTTTGACCTACAGGTGGCATCCTTAATAATCATTTGGGTGAGGTAAAAGGCTTTTCAATGGACTGTGGATGTGTGTTGATCAAAAGAGAGCTCATTATCCATGAAGAAGCTGAGGTGTCTAATGACAGTGTATATTTTAATGGGGGATGTCATTTATATGACAGGATGTGAAAATTCTTGTCTACCAAGCAATAATGATACCAGATATTTTTGTACTCATGTTTTAATTCATAATCTTGATACTACAAGTATGGCTACACCAGGCCCTCTTAGAGGATCTGAGTGTCTTCATGTGAGCTTATCATAGCTCCATACCTTCATTTATAATTAAACAAACCCCGGGATTCATGAACCTTGCGCCAGGCGCCGCGTATGACAGGGCGTAAACGCCAGACATGGCGCGAGCGATTCAGGTAAGATTCAAACCCACGTGCATCAGCGGCGTCGCCGGAGTTGCACGCCCCGCGTAGGTATGTTAAATACCCCATGTGCGGTGTTGCACCATGCAAATGAAGGCAAGTAGTGATTCACGAAGTGGCGCAGGCGTAGCATAACAGCACGGCAATGTAAACCAAAAAATACGGTTTACATATATCCAAACATGACATAGGAGTAACGGAAGGCTGCCAACGTCATGTGTCATAGTGGTGCAACATGGCAATGTGGAAATAAACCGAGAATGTCAAAAGAAAACATGCAGAAAATGTAAATAATGACATAAATGTTATGTACGCAAAAACCACAGCAGAACCCCAGGACATGTCCGCGTAAGGTGAGGAACAATGAAGTAATATGACAATGCCATAAAAGAGCAGTATAAGACACATCAGCATCACATCCACAATACACGAAAGTATGAATGGAAAGCCACAACCACAGGCCAAGGGTTGCCAAGGAGAGGGGTCGGTGTCTGGCGCCCGTAACCATGTATTAGAAGTCAATGCCAAGCTAATGAGGCAGATAATACTGAATCGCAAAACCCCATCCGTAAGACTGCACCAAGGCGCAGCGGTAAAACACCGGTGGCCTAGAAGGAATACCTGTCAATCGCAGAGGGGTGTGCCACTGTAGGAGGAAGCACATTGGAGCCCAGCAAACCTGGGCTGTACAATGCACATCACAGCATCAGGACCGGCGTGTGAGGAAATAGATGTGCTGAGAGTATACAATGCGCGCACAGATGCATGTGCACGAGGATGACTACGTTCCCCAAACCAGTCATGTGACGGCCGCCCCGTCAACAACCATGGATACAGGAAGGTGAGGAAATGCGGAAGCAGTGTAATTGGAGTCGTAATGAGCAATTAACACCAATCAACCGACGGAGGGCAATCGGCGGCAGCTGACAACTCTGCATGCAGAAATCTGCAAAACGGGAAAGGGGAGGAATATGAATGCAAAGAAAGTAGTGGATGTTGCAGAAATGCAAAGAGCGAAGAACCGATACAGCACAGCCAAGGAGAGAGTTAGCATAACGGCGCGGCAGACAAAATGCATGACATGTCATGTGCCTGCAGGATGCACCCGTAAATAGTAGGTGCAATGTGCAGAAACAGTAAAGTAAGGTGTAAAGCTAAACCAATGCAGGCAAGTGTAATGTAACACCAAAGGCAACAGCGTTGCAGTGCCAACGGTAAAACACGGAAGATAACCCACAGATACGGCGCAGAGACACACCCAATG
>NC_056743.1:1851404233-1851560741 GCF_019279795.1 Protopterus annectens | reverse complement strand
ACAATCCTTTCCAACAGACTCACTTGTGTCATGTGTCAGATTTTAAACGGGGATGTTTTGCACACATGTGTTGTACTCAGCTTGTTTATCTGTAATTTTCAGCCTGCAGTAAGTTATCTACTATTACAATACAGGTGGAACAGCTCTATTTCAGACTTGTTTCTTTTTTATTTCTGGATTACAGGCAGCATCACTTATCTAATCACACAGTACTTGCAGAATCTCTCTTACACTGTTACTTGAACTTTATTAATAAGTGACTACACTGACCTCTTTTACAAGCTGTCCCACTTATATTTTATAACAATTACAGGGAAATAGTTACTAATCTGTCTGATGGTGCAACCGCACCAGCCTATCAGCATAGGCTCGACGATTCGCAGACCGCACACCTGCAGCTGTAATATAAATGAAGTAATATTGGAATATACATCTCAATAATATCAGCTAGAATAATTTCTTACATACATAATTACATGGAACTTACTCAGTAGTGGGGCGTTGGGCATTTGCCGGGCTTCCTGGATCCAAAGGTTCAGTTGGTCCTGCTTCCATCTCTTCAGGTCCGCATGGTGATGACGGACCTGTTCACAATTCCTTGTTATTCCTGTGGCACTGATGAGATCATGTGCCAACCGGTCCCATGCCTCAGCCTTGTACGCTCCCCACAGGACTTGGCCCTGCATGAGTTGAGCCTCATGATCATGGACAAGGAGCCAAACCATATATTTGGACTCCTCAACGCCCCACCTCTGTACTCGGAAGCAACTACCCTCTCCTACACCTGACATCCTGACTGCAAGTAGGTTCCACAATCAGTTATGCTGTGTATTCCTGCCTATGGGGCTTATATATGCCGGTTTTCCCGTACTTATCTGTGATTGGCCATTTTGGAAAAGTTTCAACTTCACTAAACTTGCTTTGTCATGCTTCTGTTTACATTCATTCCTATATATATGCTAATACTGCATTGCTCAGTGCAACTGTCATGGCTTAGTGGTTCAGTGCTTTGACTATGGTGCATGGTATCTGGGGTTTGAGCCTGGCCATTGCTTTTTTTTATTTTATGACTGTCTACACAGGCTAGGAGGCATGTCTGTGTAAAGGCAGTTTTGATACAGCTTGCTCAACGTTGCCCGCCGGTTAGCTTGTTGGTGCGGTGCGCAGCTCCGAGCAAACAGGTTACGCTGGTTTACTCGTTATTTGGCTGTCAGCATGCATATTACGCTCAGCTCAGCTATGGGCACATGGTTGCAGCGTGTTAAAGCACTGCTCAACTCCGGGCACTCATATTACACCTGTTAAACCAATGCTCACCTGCAGGCAGTCATACTCAGCTTGTTTGAGCGTAGCTCAGCTATGGGCACTTTTAAAATTATTTCTTTTTTTATTGTCTCACATTTCTTCTTAATACATGGCCCATTTAATTACATTTTACATAAAATATAATTATATATATGTACATATGTGTCAGGGGATTGTTTCGTGCTTATTTCACTAAAAAATGTAGTTTATGTTGTTGGGGCTCGAACCGTAACTGCCTTCTCCTTGGACGACATCTCTACCGCTACACTATTGCTTCTTTGCTTACTTTGCATATTTAGATCTTATATGCTTTTCCACTGACTGCTTACTGTGGCTGATTGAAGGGCACACCCGCACAAACGAGCGCAATTACGGGCAAATATTTTTAAAAATATAAAAAAAAAAGAATATTTGTTCATTTCTACATTTTACGTTTATAGTCTGTGGGGACATGTGCTGTGTTGTGTTTGTTGACATTTACACGGACTCACTCGTGGGAGTTTACTTTCGGGACTGTGACTCTTCTGGGGGGCGTGTCCATTTGCAGGACTCGCCCAGCGGACATGCCCCCTACTTTCTTACACGGACCGTGTTAGCCTTGGGTGTGAGTCAGCATGCCCTCATGAATATGCATGGCATGCTGATGTCACTCCGTTTAACTGCAGCCTCCGTGTAGGATTTGTAACTCTTACATGGAGGCTTAGTGAATCCTGCCCGTAATATAAATGTTTGCTAATGGATCAATAAAAATTTAAAATTAAATGTATTTAATGCACACCAAATTGAAAAAAAGCATGACCAAAAGACGTATGTGCTTTAGAAATTCAAAATGGTCACAGATCAGTTTTTTTTTATAGGTCGTACTTGTAAATTAAATCTTATTGCAGTCCAAATACCTTAAACTAAAATGGTGCTTCTCAGCTCTTCTGCCTTTTCTTTTTTCAGAATGAATTGGCCCTTTTACAGTAAGAACATGCAACACAAGTCTTTGTTATCTTTCCCCATCCAATAATTTTCATGTAAAACTCCATGAAACTAACTTCAATAAAAATAACACATTTAGAAATCAAAATGCAGTGAACATCAGTACAAGACAAGAAATAACGTAAGCATGCAAACTCTAAACAAAGAAATCTAAAATGGTCACAGAAATACATATCCTAAGCATTCACTTAGCTTTCTACCCTGTGCATCAGACAATATACATATGTAACACTGATGCAATAAGATAGAAACAAGGTGATGGTGCAGTTATCATCCTTTGTACAGAGTGGGGACTGGGAAGAAGGAGACCAAGGCTGACACTAAAGTAGCAGGCAGAAATGTAGATGATATTAAATGGCCACTGAGACAGAATGACCTGCAAGACTCATGAATGCCTCATGTACCTGTTTTGTGTGTGTGTGTGTGTGTGTGTGTGTGTGTGTGTGTGTGTGTGTGTGTGTGTGTGTGTGTGTGTGTGTGTGAGTGTGCACGCACATCTGTATGGGCACTTAGTGTGAAATGTGCATGAGTGTCTGCATAAACACACTCAAGCTCCATGCTATCTCTATAAACTGGCATGTTAGACAGGTGTCTGCCATGCATGGTAGAGGTAACAGTTCATTGCCATCACCCTTGACCATGAGAACTGGCTCTGCCAGGAGTTCCACTGCCATGTCCATTGTCAGATGTGGTGGTGCTACCTATATGTCAGTGACATCTGCTGGATGAGCTGTCCTCATGACTCCACCCAGGTCCATGACCCTGTGGTCTACTACATCTGGGTCTGGACACCTGAAACACAGACAGAGCAATGGAAGTAATGCCACTACAGAACAGGATTGGGCACAGCCGCATTGGCACCAGATGATGTTGTGGGCCTTCGGCCTCGTTGATGTTGTCCCCTTCCCAGCAGATGTTCCATCATAGACGCTACCTATTTGTGGGATTTATACAATCCCTTGACTCAGCCACATGGGGGAGGCAGTTATGAATGTCAGTTTGTGCCACATCTAGAACCCTAAGCCTGTCCTCTGAGACCATAGTGGAACATTCCTGTTTGTGCCTCCATGATGGCCCTAAACATACATCAAGTGGCACATAATGACATACAAATATCAGATAGTGGGCAGACAACAGACCTTCTCAGAGCACCCCTACCATTCATCCTGCATAGCACCTCACCCACACTTTTGCTATGGAAAGAATCAACCAGCACTGAAAGTGCTGTAACCATGCTACCTGGATCAACTGTGTCACCCTCAACCAATGCAACTATTTGAAGGCTCAGTGGAATGGGTATACATAGGCCTACTGACTGTGTTTGAAAGAAATCCAGGGGTTATCTGAGTCACAACCTCAGTGGCAGATTCAGCCTCTGCATCCCCAACTGTCCCTCCATTTGGCTACCATCATCATTAGAGCCTACAGATACTCTGACATCAGGCGGAAGGAGTCCTAGTCTTCCACTGTCAGGATCACCTGTGATAAGCAAACACAGGAGCAAGATTACTACTCCCATACTCCCATAAATATTTACCCAAAATATCTGAATAAAAAGTAACATTGTTTGCACAATTGCAAATGCTATAACAATACAGACACTCATTACACCCTTCTGACACATACAGATTCATAGGTTCATAGGTTCATAGGTTTGTACTAGGCTATCTGCCCTAGAGCATTTATAAACCTAGCCAAAGTGTGTGTGGCTTTCACCACCCCTTAGGATGAGAATACTATGCCCTTTTAGGGTTTAGTTTACTGTGCCTCTGTCTAGTAGTGACACAGAGATTACCCCCGGGGTAAACCTATGATCTCCCATCCACTCGTCAAGATTTCTCTTGAATAGAGTTAGTGAGGGGCTCTGCCTAACATGGATTGGGATTCTGTTCCAGAGTGTAGGGAGCCTCTGGGTTATGAATCTGTCCCTCCAGCACGTCCTATTTATGTCTGTGTTGAGGTTTAAGTTTCTTGCTCTCGTGGCTCTGATGGATTTGGATTTTCTGAGGTGGAGCATGTCCATTAATTCTGGATTGGACATGGCCTTGTACGTCAGGCACAGATCACCTCTTAGTAGGCGGTATGCGACTGAATAGAGCTGGAGTTTTTTCAGTCGGGCAGCATATGACATGTTTAAGACCCTTTATCCTCTTGGTGAGGAACTTTTGGGGTCTTTCCAACTGCTGCAGGTGTCAGGTAAGATACATCCCAAATGGGACATTGTACTCAATCATTGGCCTGATAAGAGAAGAGTACAGGGGCACAATGACCTCTCTTGATCTAGATGTGAAACCCTTCATGATAAGGTGGGCAATATAGAAGGTCTTCCTAACCACTTTGGCAATGTGAGTGTCAAATGAGAGGTTACTGTCAATCTGGGTCCCTAGGTCCCTGATTACCTCTTCCATACTTAATGGATTACCACCTATGTGGTAATTTGTGGGTACCTTGTTTTCCCAAAGGGTATGACTATACATTTTTTGGCATTCAGCTTAAGGCCATGGCTCTGGCACCAATTATCCGTTTCTATGAGGCCTCTCTGAAGGATGTTTGTGTCCGCTGGAGTATCAATTATGGCGCCCAGTTTGCAGTCATCTGTGAACTTTGTCAGCCACAATCCTCCTATGTTTGCCTGTACCTCGGAAAAATAAATGCCGAACAAGAGGGGTACCAGGACTGAGCCCTGTGGGACACCGCTTGTGACTGGCTTAGAGTCTGACATAGCTCCAGCAACTCTGACCCTGTGGGTTCTGTCCTTGAGCCAGTTTGCAACCCATCTTGTGACATATGGGTTTACATTTAAGCTGGTGAGTTTGTCTATGATGCCCGAGTGGGGTATTGTGTCGAAGGCTTTTGCAAGGTCAAGGTAGGCTGTGTGAACTGCCTTACCCTCATCAATGGCCTTAGTGACTGTTTCAAAAAAGTCGACCAAGTTCAAAAGGCAGGATCTGCCCTTGACAAAGCCAAATTTGGTAGGATCCAATTTCTGTAGGTCCCCAATGTCTTTGTTTATGAGATCCATAATGATCGTCTCCATAGCTTTGCAGACCAGGCTCGTCAAGCTTATGGGGCGGTAATTTCCAGGGTCCGTAGAAGCACCGCCTTTGTGAAGTGGGACCACTGTTGCTGTACGCCACTCATTGGGTACGTATCCTGTAGTAAGGCTAAGATTAAACAGCAGCCTTATGTGTGGGTTTAGTTCCTCTTGGAGTTCATGTAGCACACAGCCCGGGACACCGTCCGGTCCCATTGATGCTGTGTTTTTAGCTTTAGAGAGGCGGCTCTCACGGGGCATTTGAGATGTTAGGGAGGCTACACTCTGCTGGGATAGTTATTTCTCCTTTGGGGAGGGAGGAGAATTTGCACTGAACCTGTCTGCCAGAATGTTGGCAATGTCAGTGGGTTCAGTGTATTTTGTGTCATTTTGGACTAACTCTGAGCATATCTGGGAGTTTCCACCCAGGTTTCTAACATAGCTAAAGAAGGCCTTGTGATTGTCTTTTGTGTCTTTTGCGATTTTTCTCTCAAAGTTGGCCTTGGATGATTTTATGAGTGATTGTAGTTTTTTGCTAGTACTGATCAGAGATGCCTTCCCTTTTAGGGATTTTGCTTTGTCATGTAGTAGCTTCCTCCTCCTGTTGTAAAGTTTGTCCAGACCGGGCACCTGCCTTTGGGGGAATGGGTCTTGGTTTTATTTGGGATTGCATGATCCATGCATTCTTGAAGGTGCCCGTAGAAGGCATTTGCAAAGGATTCAGCAGTGTGGGTTGCGGTTTCCACTGGCCCAGGGGCCTTGAAGGATACCACTTCAGTCTTAAGAAGTGTGAAGTTGGCTTTTGAGAAGTTCTTCACTGTGGTCTTTTGTGCAGGGGGTGGGGGCGGGATCTGGATTTCCAGTGAGATTAATTTATGGTCTGATCTTACCAAAGAGGGATATACTTCCGGTGTGGAGCATTTTGTCCCCATGTTTGTGATGATCAGGTCTAGTATATTGTCTCCTCTTGTGGGAATGGTGACTAGCTGTTCCATTGCATTTGAGTTTATGAATTCTAGGAACCTTTGGGCTAGGGTGTTGGGGCTTGAGTAATGTTCCCAGTCTATGTTTGGGTAGTTGAAGTCTCCAAATATGATGGTATTTGGAGAGACATTCATACTCTCCAGTGTCTTCAGGAAGGCTGTGTGGGGTTCCTGAGTTTGAGAGGGTGGTCTGTAGCATGCTACAAACTGTAAGGCAGTTTTGCCTATGGTTAGTTGCACCTGGATGGTCTCCAATGCTTCGTGCGTTGCCACTAACCTGGAGGTGTGGGTATCTTTGATGAATATGGATGCTCCCCCTCCTTTTGTGGTTCGGTCCAAGTTTTGGGGCTGGAAAGCATGATATGAGGTAAAACCTGATAGTGCTGGGGTGCGAGAGCCTTGAACCAGGTTTCAGTCACTGCACAGACATCATTGTTCTCCATACTGAGGAGGGCTTTGAGGGCATGCATCTTGAGGTTTAGACTTCTGGCATTGAGCAGCATTACCCTTAGTTTTTTTCCACTTGTGTTTTCTAGGGAGGTAGGTTTGTCATTTGAGCCTTGCCTAAAAAAGGCACTATGGGGGTGGCAAGAGCCTTGGCCAATATCCGGAAGCCCAGGGGTGACAGGTGCAAGCCATCCCTTGTGAAGCAGCGTGGCTTGTCAAGCATGTCATCCCAAGCAGACAGACATTGGATCCCCTTAGAATGACACCAGTAATTAAGCCAATTGTTAAAACTGATCATTTTGTCTTTGTACTGTGGCATCATTCTTGGTGCGGGTAAGATGCTGCTCAGGGTCAGGGTCATACCGGCCTGGGCTACATAATCAGAGAGCTCCTCTATGTCTCTTTTCATGTAGTCCAGGGAGGTACATCTCAGGTCGGTCACACCGGCATGTACAATGACTGAGTCATATTTGTACTTGCTGTGGAGTGACCTGAGTCCTTGTGTTATGTGGCGGATTCTAGCTCCCGACAGGCAGCTTACTGTGACCTTTTCCTTGTTCAGTCTGGTGAGCGGGACGTCAGTGTGTCTGACTATGGAGTCACCTATTACAAGTGTGTCTGGCATGTTGTTTGGCCTTAAGGGCTGTGACTGTTTAGCACACTGACTTTGTGAACTATGTGTTGCATGTGCTATGTCTTGAGGTGGCGGTTGCTTGGGTGTCTGCTTTGGAGGCCTCTGTTGTTTTGGTAGATTTTTAATCAGCACCTCCAAGTATGTTTTTGTGTGTTTATATATCTAAATAATGCTTAGCAAGAACAAAAACAAAACATTTGCTTAACATGTGCAGATGTCTCAACACTTTGCAGGGAGGATGGGCCTGGAAGAAATGAAGCAATGAAAGAATGCCAATTAATCACCACAATGGGAATAACACAGGGGTAGTGAACACACAATTCTCTATATGCCCTGTGAAAAACAGCTCTAACTGAAACTTGTTTGGGCCGTCCACCCATGTCTACTGAACAAGTCTCTTATATAACTGTATTGACTTATCAATTGGTACAGATAGAGAAAACATGAATCATAAGCAGTAGTAGCAAAATTATATTTTAGTATACAAGCCAATATAATGTTGCCATATGTAGGCTAACCTGGAAGCTGCACCTGGGACACTCTTGGCCTTCCAGCCACATCAGCACTGATATTAAGCACACAATGCATAGGCTCCCCTGTCAGGATATGTGGCAATAGACAGGAATTCCATATTTGTTTTAAGTATTGCCTTGGTAGCATGACCACCCCATATAGTCAGCTGTTCTCATGCAACTGCAGCTGCCCTCTGATGAAATCATATCAGTGGCCCAATGCTGCACCTGATCTTAATTGTGACCATGACCTTCAACTGTATTCACATCGCTGACTAACTGGTTTCAAATTTCCTTTCTGATATCCATATCCCCTGTGGCCTCTTGTAAGCAGGAAGCCTCCTTGCCTCCTCACAGCCTGGATGATGACCTCAATCTCAGTATTGCTGAAAGTTTTTTTTTGTGGGTGGTATAATCATATGGGACATAAAACAGAGAAGGATAATACACATTAAAATCACATAGCTGATGAATTTCTTCACAAAAAATAATCAGTCTGTGTACCAATTGCCAACATAAATCACTTGAAACTATATATATAGTTTAGGTTCTACTCCATTGTTAGCTGCTAATGGCTTGCAACTGTGAATGATTAGTGTGAGAACGAAAGAAAAGAGTACAGCAATTCAGAGACCCTTCACTGTAGTGAGTGTGCCAATGAGGATACACTAACAAAGTGCGGAACTAACTTCAGTGAGATTTTAAAGAAAGCAAAACAGCACACATGTATAAATATTTGTCCATAATGACCTAAATTTCCTGGCTTTGCTGAAAATTGTTATGTATTATTATGTATTGTAATCACACATTTAAAGCAAACTGATAGAAAATGCACTGTTGACTGCACGTCTGATATTACAGCAGAGATAAGGGAAGAATGACCAGAATACAAAGAGAACACAGAGCTGCAATTCTGCAAACATATTCATAAATATATCAACCACAAACACATCCAAAGAACTACTCAACGGCTGCATATAAAAACAATAGATTTATTGGTGAGCGCTTTTGTGGTGTTGAAACACCACTTCTTCAGACCTAATAACAGCTATGCTGCACTCTGCTTAAATACCATTCAATCACTGACACGCCCAAACATTTTCACATGTCATCATTCAACTATGTGCTAGTTAATCTTATGAGTTTAACTAGTACATAGTTGAATGATGACATGTGAAAATGTTTGCTTAAATACCATTCAATCACTGACACGCCCAAACATTTTCACATGTCATCATTCAACTATGTGCTAGTTAATCTTATGAGTTTAACTAGCACATAGTTGAATGATGACATGTAATGTTTGATTGAATGGTACTTAAGCAGAGTGCAGCATAGCTGTTATTAGGTCTGAAGAAGTGGTGTTTCAACACCACGAAAGCGCTCACCAATAAATCTATTGTTTTTATATGCAGCCGTTGAGTAGTTCTTTGGATGTGTTTGTGGTTGATATTTTCGGAAATCGTGTCCAGAGACTACGTACTACTGACCATTACCTTGATTGTGTTTGTATATTCATAACTGGTTGTCTGATCACATAGAGCACTAAATACATTAGCCACACATGTAAAACCAACTGAGAATGTCCATGTGTATGAACTGTTAGTACTGGTTATGAAATTGTTTTTATGTTTTTCATTCCAAAGCAGTGTCTGTGGCAAAGAGAGGTTACCCACTGTAGCTGTGTTTAGTAAGAGCAGTAGTCTGATGGCTCAAATCCAGAGTTAATTGTTTCAAGTTTGCTTCATTTTTTATTTTTTTATTTCTTTATTTTTTGGCTTTACCATTTGCACAGTGCTTGGCTTAGTGTAAACATGGTTAACTGGCTAAAAATTGGAAAATCAATGCCAGTAGCCTTATGGAGTGCAAACACATTGAGCAGCATTGTGTGCTGTTCAACAACATGGACGGTAATGACTGCAAAAATGACACCTGTAACTCAACTTTCTTTGTGGCTGAACATGTAAATATGTTGAGATAAGCAAGAGAGAAGATAGTAAAATTGGAGTTGGAGTCCCCCAGTAGTTATGTTTACTGTGGAATGGTCATTGGTTATGATTATTTACAGAAATAGTACATGCTCACTACTGCCTTTTAGATTTGTGTGTTGCCTACCTATGCACATTCAGCATTCATAACTTAAGGAATAAAGGGTAAGAGTTAACTTTTTTTTGTCTTCCTTTGTGCAAACAGGTTCAGTTGTGAGGCATGCCTGTCAGCACTCTGGACAGTACTGAATGTGAAAAATACACCTGCTGCCTAACTTTGCCTCTGGCGCCAGCTGTAAGTGCAGTGAATTCATGGTCAGAACACAGCTTTACCAAGGTTATAATCCAGCACAGTGTATTTTTAACTAGGGTATACCACTGTTTTTTTTCCAAAAATTGTGATTATAAAGATAATACTGCATACCAATAGCTATGTATAGCAGGTTGAGTGAGCGTAGATATACTTTTTTAGGTATCACATGTATTATGTGTGTAATAGGTTTATCAGCAAAGTAATAATTATGTGAGAAAAATGTAGTTGCATATCTCAGAGGGACACAATAGTTTACTGACAATAATCTATACCCCTCCCATAACCCAAGTATAACTGCAAAACAGAATGTATCGTGAGGTATGTACTTATTTATTTATCTAACATTTGTTTACTGGGAAAGTCTGACTGGGACACAACCCATTTTCAGCAGAGGACCAGGAGAAAAGCTCCATAGACATATACAACAAGAAATACAAGGTCCAGAGACATTTACAACAAGAAATTCAAGTAGAATTAAAAATGAATATTAAAGAGCTACAGACTTTTGACACAATACGTCGGTGTTACATATTGGATATTGTACTGGTTTGAACATCATTACATAGATACACGACAAGTCATAGGTGTTACACACTGAACATTATATTGGTTTGACCATCCTTACATAGATACAAGACAACTGAGAACCCTGTCGGCATAGATGTACAGTTAGAGTAGGATGCTATATGATGTACAGTGTTTGATAGTCCTTGCAACATTGCATATAGTGCAATCACATTACTTATAGATCAAGATAGTAGGGCTAATTTAAAAACAGCTGACAGAGAAGTGATAAGGGAGAAATAAGAGGAGACTGATATGATGAGGCAGATATTTAGATATGAAGAGGCAAATGTGATATAAGTGAGAACAGGCTAGAAAGATGGGGAAATGGGTGCGAAGTTTGTGAAATAAATCTATGGGATTGTTATTATATATATATGTATACAAAGAAGAATTGGTTTGCTTAGTTAAAGACTAGGTCAAGTCGGGGCTAGCCCATAGGCAAAGCTATTTGTTAGTGAGGTAGGTCTTAAGTAGGTTTTTAAATTTGATTGGGTCCACAGTGGTTTTGATAGACTGTGGGATAGTGTTCCAAAGTTTAGAGATGCAGTTGGAGTAGTGGGAGTCACCGGCTGTGTTGCTGGGTTTAGTTACCTGTGGTAAGGATTTATTGGAGGATCTGAAGACTCTAGAGTTGGCATAGGGTTGGAGCAGTTTTTTTGAAGGACAGGAGTTTTGTTAGGTAGGTGTACCAGTTTGTAAGCTGTAAGGAGTTGAGTATATGTTAATTGGTGGGGTTGTTCTAGCCAATTGAGTTGTAAGGCAGAGCAGTGGTGGTGGTGAGAACTGTAGGGAGATTCAGTGGCAAATCTGGCAGTTTTATTGTAGCATGTTTCAAGTCTGACCAGATCATTTTTTTTAGATTGATGAAGATTGGGGAGGTATATAGCAGTGTGGAGAGTAGGTGAGTTCTGGCAATAGCCTGTTTAGTGGTGGCTGTTATAAATGGTTTGAGTCTGTAGAGAGCATCTAGTTTTAAGTCTTTCTTTTTAATAGACTGAGATAGGTGACTATCAAATCTCAGTTTATCATCTATTAGCACTTCTAATAATTTTGTTTGATCTATATTTAATATTATGGAATTGTTTGAGGAATGTATATGGAATGATGCTTGAGGGACACTTGATATTGCTGGGTGAAATAACATAAATTTTGTTTTGGATGTGTTCAGAATTAGTTGAAAGCCTGGCAACCAGGCTTTGACAGCAAGGAATGACTGTTGTGTCTTTACTTTGATGTCTTTTAGGCTGGGTCCTGTGCAGATGACGGTAGAATCATCAGCATATTAGACAATGAAAGTGAGTAGTAGTTATATGGAGCTTATTATTAAAGATGGTAAATAGTAGGTGACCAAGAATGGAGCCTTGGGGAGCCCCTATGTTACAAATAAGAAGGAAGAGAGGTTTTGTTGCCACTTAACAGCTTGCTGTCAGTTAGTTAAGTTACTATGGAACTATGAGATTGAGGAAAGGCTGAGTTTTAGAGAGGAGAGTTCATTGTGATGATTCTGGAGAAAAAAAATTATCAAAAGGTTTGGATAGGTCTAAGAAGATAGAGGAAACAAGATAACCTTCCTTTTTATGCAGGTTGATGGCATTAGTGAAGCTGAGTTGGGCTGTTGTGGTACTATGATTAGGGTAGAAGGTGTGCTGAGTGATGGTAAGGAGATTATTAGATAGGAGGTAGTTTAGGAGCTGAGTGTGAATACATTTATCAAGTATTTTGGATAGGGGTGATAAGATAGCTACAGATCTGTAGTTGGAGAACACAGTAGATGTGTCACATTTGTGCAGTGGAATTAATTGGGATAGTTTCCTGACAGGTATATATTGCTCAGTGACAGATTGGTTAATGAGAATAGATACAAGGTAGGAAATGGTGTCTGCAGCGATTTGCAGGAATTCTAATGGTAAGCTACTGGCTGCCAGAGATGTGGACTTTAGTTTAGAGAGTAACCCTTTTATGGTGTAAGTTCCTTTTAAGGTGTAAGTTTTAACAGGGTTGAATGAGAAGGTGTCAGTGGAGTCTGTTGATATGGTTGGGATTGTGGAGAGGATATTTCAATAGTTTTTACTGACTGAGTTTATGCAATTTGTGAAGAAGGACTTAAATTGTGCTGCTATGCTGCTGTCATTGTTGGATGAGTGGGTTGGTGTAGTAGATTGATCTGGTTGCAAGAGATTGTTTATGGTGGACCAGAATTGTTTAGGATCATTGTGGTTCTTTTTCTATAGAGCTGTATAGTAAGTCTTTTTGTCAAGTTTGGCCTAAGATGTGGCTTTATTTCTGAGTTTTCTATATTGTTCAAGGTTAGTTTGTATTTTATTAGTGTGCCATAGTGTCCAGGCTTTATCATGCAGTTTGAATGCATTTTTAGTGTCCTTTGTTAGCCAGGGAATGGTGTTAGATTTTATTCTGGTTATATGGCATGGAGCTATTATGCTAAGTATGTTGGTAAAGGTAGTGTTGAAGTAGTACACTGCAGTGTCTAAGTATAGTTCTTTTAGAGGGGTCCATTCACAGTAAAATGGAGTTGAAAGTTTGGGTGTTGAAGTTTTTTTGTGAATTAGACAGTATGCTGAATTTCAGAGGAGGTGTCTGCCTAGGTACGTAGGGAGATGATCACTAAAGCTATCTGGGAGACAGCCTGATTGGTAGGTTTAGGCAGGTTTATTAGTGAGAATCCAGTCAAGAATTGATTGTCTTTTGGTTACTTTGTCAGTTCTAGTTGGGGAGTATATGATTTGGGTAAATCTGTGTAGGTTAATATAGTTAGTAGGCTTATCGGCATTATAAGAGTACCAGTCAGTATTGAAGTCACCCATTATGATGGTTTCCTTTTGGGAATGTTAGAGCTAGCCAGTATAAGAGATCATCAATTATGTTTGGATAATTGCCTGGGGGAATGTGCATGGCTATTATGATTACAGAGGTGTTATGGTTAAGTTCTAGTTTACTAAATAGCAACTCAATATTGCTGAATGCAGGTAAGTTTGGTTGAATGAGTTGTATTTTTAAGTTCTATTTATGCAGTAAGGCTACACCACCTCCATGCTTATTTTTCCTGTCCTGTCAGTGAATATTGTATCCTGGTGGGAGGATTTCTTTGTTGGTAATTTCAAGTTTCAGCTATGTTTCTGTTAGAACTCTGATACTGGTGGAATAGAGTGATAGGCTGGCATGTAGGTTATGATTCTATTGACTATGGTCCTGACATTCATGTTAAGAAGGAGGAGATTACAGTTACTAAAGGAAGATAATATGGTAGTGTTGTGCAGTAGAGTGAAGGAACTGGTGATCATTTGTTGAGTGCATATTGGGCCAGTATTAGGATGTATATCTCCAGTAAGATATAAATGCAAAGGGAAGTATAACAGAAGCTTGGTGAACTTAGATAAGAATTTGTTAAATGTAAGAAATGTTTGAGTTTTTGGGAAAAGTTGGAGGTATTTATGGGGGCAGTATCTTATATATGTTGTGTTGAACATGTTAGGTGCAATAACAAGATAGGGTGTTAGTGAGTGTTGTTGATGAGGGTTTGAATTAGTGGAAGTGGAGAGGGAGTTTTGTAATTGGCACTGGTAGGAAGTTAAGTTGTACGTGATTATTAGGAATGTACAGATGATAGTGTGTAAGGGTAACATTTGTAGGTGTTTGGAAGATGGTGATGAAAACATTGTTAGTGAGGGGAGGGGAGATAGCTGATGTAGATACTGGATGTGTTGTAGTATGTCTGGTTGAGAGTAAGAGTGGAGTGGCTAGTGAAGTTTAAGTAAGTTTAAGTGTAGTGGGGTGGGTGGTATTTAGGGGTAGGGTAGTGTAGGGTAGGGTAGGGGAGCGGAGTGATCCTGAATGCAGTGAGTCCAAGTGGAGCAAGGGTGAATGGAGCAGGTAGATCCTGGCCAGTAAAGACCACAACTTTTAAAAATCTATCAGCAATGCTTTTAAAACAGGCAGGCTTTGTGTGGTCTCCATAACAATATATGCCCCGATCAAAATCTGAGTATACCAACAACTATATGGAATTTGAATAGTTGCAGATTGATGGAAATAAAGTATGCCATGGAGTGGTTTTGGGAAGACTAAGTAGATAGAGGTGACCATAGGTCTAGAAAATAAGTATGCTTTTGAAGCAGGATGGTGGGGAGCACTGGGGTACCATCCTCACTAAGAGTGCATGCCATTTAACATTAGCAAGCCTGTTACTGAGCTGTATCTGGTTCTGTAGCTGTTAATTAAATGGCACTGCAGAGATGTACTTTCTGCTATGGTACACTTTTCAATGGTATTTTATTGGTAATGATCTAAGATTTTATGGTAGTAGCATAAACAAAGTTTGGGGACAGTCTGCAGTAAATATGATGCATCTACAAGTCTGAAGAGATAGGTAAAACAAGAAGTAAACTACAGTCCTTGGTGAAAAACCTTAACAAGGTGTTACTGCTGTTATGAGAAATAGCTAACAATCCTCACTATAAAACACACATTAGCAAATGTTGTCATCTCTTAATAACTAAATTCAAGCACAAAATTCATGCAGCACATACACTGAAAGCTCTGTTATTAGCATTTCTTGACATATGCGACTTATGATCTTGACTCATTAACAGGGAACTGTTTATAGATACTGACACCTAGGGCTAACAATTTAAGTTATAGTAAGCAATCATTGACATCAAATATTTGTTAAACAGTAGAACAGTTCTGCCAGCAGCACATATTATTTCAGTATTGTCACTTAGTTATTCTACAGGTCATTTAAGTAAATGTGGCAATAATGCCCTTTCATGTCTAGACAATACTGAAGTCATGTATTAGTTAAATCATGAATAACCTTTTCTAACAGTAGCAGTTTTTTTCACTGTAGTTAATCTATACCATATTGCACCCGATGTTAAACCAGAGGCACTTACTTGGCATGCACCCTTCACACAGAATCTGACAGGAGATAAAGCCAGCTAACAGTAAATTTAAAAATGGCACCTTCTTGGTGCCTGTAATTAGTAACTTCAGTCTGGAAGGGGAGGTGGGTGGGAGAATCTGTTCAGGGGCTAACCTGTTGCAGAAAGAATTGTGGTAATGGTGATTGGCAGTAGAACCTGGTTAGGAAAAAGTGCAAATTAAAAAATATCAGGAACACTTATAAATCAGGCAAAATCTGTAGAGTTTACCAATAATTTATAGAGTATTTAAATTGTTGCAGATTAACCTGGAAATAAAGTGTGCCATGGAGTGGCTGTGAGCAAACTATGTAGATAGTGATGACCATAGGTTTAGAAAATAAGCATGGGCTTTGAAGCAGGAGGGCAGGGAGCACTGGGGTACCATCTCAGCTAAGTGTGCACCCCACTTAACATTAGAAAGCCTGTTAATGAGCTCTATCTGGTTCTGTAGCTTTTAACTAAATGGTACTGCAGAGATGTGCTTTCAGCTCCAGTGCACTTTCCAGCTGTATTTTTCTCACAGTGGTCTGAGATTTTAAGATAGTACTATATACAAGGTTGGGGGACAGTCCATTGAAAATAGGATGCAGCTAAAAGATTAGTAAGCACACTGCACACAGAATGGGGCAGGAGATACAGCCAGCTAACTGTAAATTTAAAACTGTGGCATAATAAATTACACATCTAATAATAAAGTAATGCAAGCCTGTAAATTTCCAGTATATTCTCAGACATTACTCCTGCATCACACATGAGAATACATAATCCCAGACCTTGTAATGTCACACACACATATGGACTTAAATGAACTATAGCACCAGTTCCTCTTTAAACCTTATATCTGTCATGACCATGATTGACAAATACATATTCTGTGGAAACGATGAATAGTCACCTGTGTGGCAGTTTATGCATTCTCTTTCACATAGGTTTGAATCTTACTTCGTACAAATTACTTTTAACACTGCGCAAGTTCCCACAAAATATGTGCCAAGTGATCTCTCTGATCCCTCCAAAGTCAAGGTTTAAAAGCCAAGTCATTTGACATTTCAGTGTCGACCATTGCACAAAGTGTTACCAGGTGTAGCAGCACACATGCCATAAAGTAATGTCAAATGTCAGATTATCATTACTGTTTCATAAGCTTGCTTCCTCTTCCTTTGGCAATGTTTCTCTTCACTTACAATTGGCAAATGTAGTTGGCATTAATGTGTGTATTTGAGCATTGGTCATAAAATACAGTATCTTATTTTGTTGGAAAACACTTATACTGTTGTTGAACATGGCAGAAGATAGGAAAGATTGTGCCAAATTCAGGGCACAGAGTTTGGATGTGGAGGAGTTAAAAATATCTGCTGCACTCCTCATGAAGTGCTATGGCCATAGGCTGCAGCAGGGGGACCATAACATGTCTCGGTACAAGGTTGAGGCTTTGAACTGCCTAGCCAAGGCTATTTCCAGTGCAACTGGCATACAATGCACTGGGGAGTAGTGCAGGCACCATTATAGTGACCTGAAACAGTGCAAGCAGGCACAACCCAATCAGTGGCTGGGGGAGTTTAGAACTGCTGACATCCCACAATTGTGTAAGTATACAAATAAAGCAACTTTAAATGTTATGTACATGGCAGGGACTGGTATGTATAATGTTTCCATGTCTCTTTTTTCTCTCTCTTTTATTTTACTGATGCACAGGAAATTTTAGCAAACAGGAAGACACATGTAGAGTGACCAGTGAGACTCAGAGAGGCAAGGGGTATGCATGCTTCACAAATGAACGTACTTGTATTAAATGTAATGGTATTCTATAGATTAGTAGCAACTTAAGCATACAAATTTTAACTATAAAAGCAAGCATGCATGCTTTCTTCTGTAGCTCTTGGTAATTGTATTAGGCAAGTGTAATACTGTATTCAGAGGAGAGGGGTTCCATTCCCACAAGTAACTTGTGCGTTCATAATTAAAAAAACATCAATTTTAAAGGAGGACAATATTGGCTTTAATACCATGTTGTTAAGTTAATGTGTAATGTCTTTAAAAGCATATATGGAATATCTGCATATTTCAAGGTTTATTGGTAACAATGCACACCTCTTTTTGGACTGGGAAAGCTGTACTGCTAATATAATAATAAAAAGTATATTTATTCTAATAAACCATGAATGTGACATACAATGATTCTAATCATCTCTTTTATTTTTTGTTTCACTCCACCCCTTATCTCTCTCTCTCTCTTTTTAAATGGAAACACACCATATAATGTTATTCTTTTCTGCCAACAAACCAAATGCTTTTCAGCACAGGGAGGTAGGCCAAATGCTGTGGCTCACCCTGCCAACCCACCACCAGCTGCTGCACCCAGCACATCTGGAATGCAACCTGACAGTATTGCCTCAGCAGCCCCTACACTACCAGACCCATTCACATCAGGTAGCATTGCCCCTGCTGGAAGCACTGGTTACATCACCCACCAGGATTTCCCACTGATGGTGCATGATGTCATAGAAACTTGCCTTGTTGCCTGCATCAGCCACCTGGAGACGTTGCTCATTAAAATGGAAAAGAGACTCCCACATCAAGCAGTCTCAAAGGGAGCCAAGAAAAATGACAGTGATGACAGTTCTGAGGGTGAGGAATAGATTCTTACTGTTCCCACATTGATGGTTATGTGCTACTAATGTCCCCTACCTATTCCCAATCATAGTGTCCCCAACATATTGTGCCCATTTCCATCCCTGTGTCTGTCTTGTTTGTCCTGTTTGTCTCCACCTACTTCCTCACATACCCTAACTACCTGATCATGACATTCCTATGTCCCTTCCCCAATATTCTTCTCTTCTTGAAAGAAAAAATGTCCCACACATAGCTATCCACTTCTCATATGAGTGCTATTCAATTGTTATTAACCATCTGTGTTGTGGTGACAATCCAAATTCATTCAATTTTTCTATACATGTTCATATTATGGTATTGAAGAAGTCTCTATCAATGGTTCTTTCCTAATTCCATCTTGCAAATTCCTTTATGGCTTCCGCTTTGTTCTTCCCTCTGCTTGCCCCCTCCAATTTCACCACTTTCCTATCAAGCCCATTTTTAATCTGGTCAAAATATTGAAATCACATACCACACACATTGTCAGAAATGACCCATAATAAAGCCTTCACTTTTTGTCTTTTGCATTTGCACAGAGTTTGGCATTGTGCACCAAGGTCAACTGGCAGTGAATGGCTCTATGCATCCTTTGTCAGTACCTGGTGAGTTTTTGTCATTGGCTGCTCTAATCTGGTTATCTCTGCACAATGTTGCTTAAACTCTTTGCACTAAAGTAACATAGAGTTAAACCAAAGTAAAGTTAGTACTTTGGAACACTTACTCCAACAGTTCTTTAGACTGCCATATATAACAAACTGCAATTTCTTATGTGGAGAGTTAACATAAATCACTTGACTGAAGTTTTTTTTTTGCCAATATTATCAAGGGTTCTATTCCAGATGTATTTCACATCAGCTCTTAATGTGATGCTATATGTACATGATATGTTTACTCACCCATATCTTAACATTTGCCACAGTTATGAGTTCTCATGGAGATATACTGAATATTGGGCAAAATGAGTATTTGAGGTGACATCCATCCCCACGTCCATCACATATTTAGCCAACATTGTTCTGCTTGTCATACGTGTGTTGTCCCTGTTCTATCCATCCTTTACCCCCACGTCAGTCACTTCATGCTATACAGCATGGCAGCTTAACAATGAGAACAGACCAAAAACATGCCCATGAATGTTCTATTAAACCAAACATTACGTGTATGTTCAACTTTCCTTGTATTCTTCCCTTCACTCCCACCCTTCTTTATGTGTGTGTATCTAATAGGTTAATGGATATACAGGTCATCTCATGATTTCTGCATACTGTCATGACCTTGCTAATGAATAATACAAGCATTTTACCTTGATTCAATAGTTTATCAGGGCTCCAGTAGTGGGCAAGGTTTAAAAATGTGTTGTATGTTTTTTCTTTGTATCATTTTCAGATGATGATGGATGAAATGTTCATCTAATGTGATGTAGAAACTGTCCTTACAATGAAGAAGCATACTGCACACACTGTTCAGGATATCAGGCCATACACAGATAGCATATCTGCTTAGTTATAATAATCATTTAAAAAGTTGTACCACACCTTGCCATTCTAGAAATCTGTACACACAACTAACTTGTGATTCACAGTGAGGCCTGCAAAACAGCAAATAGTTGTACAACTGTACTGAAATATGCATTATTTGGTCTATATTATGATAGTGAAATGGCTGAACACCAAACACCATTTAATCTATACATATTTAGTGAACTACAAGTTACGCGAATGGACAGATTACCAAATTTTTTCCTACAGAAAAAAAATTGCTTGGGTGTCGCCGTGAATTTGCCCTTTTCCCCACTGTAGTGTGATCTTGGAGTTGGTATATTTAGTTAGTGTGGAGTGGGGGGCAAACCCTCCATACAGGGGTGGGAGGGGGCAAAGCCCCCCACTTTGTAATGTTTGAACTGGTGTGTCATGTCTGGTTGGCCTACTGGCCTTTCCCATAACTTGCAGTTCGTTAAATATGTGTCGATGAAATGGCATTCAGTGCTTAGCCGTTTCAGTGTCGTAATATAGACCCAGATTATTGATAACATTTAGAGATGACATATACTTTAGCATATTCATTGATAGTCACATTTGCAGTCCTGACCATATTTACTTAGCTAATGCCATCCTGACACCATTTGTAATAAAAGACAATAATCTGGATTCAAACCCTGGCTTATCTATGGATGAGGAGTTCACTACTCTTGCACAGAGTACCACAGAGAAAGCTGAGCTGCAGCTATATTTTCCAAACTCTGTACTGTCCAGAGTGCTGACAGACACACCTCACTGCTAAGCCTGTTAGAGCAAAAGAAGACAAACCAAATTACATCTTACACTTCTTAACTTAAGCACAGCGTAGTGTTTACTTACTGCTTAATGGCATGCAAATGGGGACGGCAATGGCAACAGTTACTAATGTAGTAAAACCTTGGCCACAATACTTCAGATATAATCTACACCATGAACATCACTGTCAGCAATTTCTCCCATAACATATCTTATAAACTAGTTCACAAGTTCAAGTTTATTTCAAGAGATGTGAATCACGGATGGCTAATACTTTGCCATTGTCTGTACAAATCAGTTTATCAGAGATGTGCCATGTAAAGAAATATTTAGCATGGCTTACTCTGCTTACTGGGCTGTTATTTTCCATTACATGGAAAGGCATTTCATAAACACAAGATAAGGGCAGGGCACATGTGCTTGATTGAGCACATACTTTCTGATATTCATGTGTGCAATGCAGCAATGCACTTACACATGATATATCAGCACCCGGACCATTGTCAAGCAGACCACAGAAGTAAAGGACACTAACTGCATTGTTACATTTGTTATGGGTTATACTGACACTGGACATTGGTCATCCATGATCATATCATATTTATATTGTCATTAAATTTCATTAATGTGGACATCCTTTCATCTGAATATGAAGACACATACCTCTACCCTTACAGCACTGCAAAGAGTGTGTGCATGTGTTTTTGCCTGTGTGTGTGTGTGTGTGTGTGTGTGTGTGTGTGTGTGTGTGTGTGTGTGTGTGTGTGTATGGGTGTGTGTGGGTGTGTGTGTGTGCTTGTGTGCATGTGTCTGTGAGTGTGTTATCTAAACAGAATCCTGAAGAAAATGTATGGCTCATTTCTGCAAGTTGCATTCATGACAGCTTCTTCCAAATAGGTTACCAAAATGTATGTAATTTTTATTTTTGCAAATTGCAATCACACATCCATATCCCAAGTCCTGCCTTTGCACACAAGTCTCATGACAGTATATGTTACCTGTGACACTATAATGATGTCATCCTCTATAAAGACCACTGTGACACTGATAAAATCAGACACCTATAATAATGTGTTAAGTACTGTGTTTTCCAGCTTGTGCAACTAGTTAGGTAGAGGATAGAATCATACAACAGTCAACTTGTGTGTGTGTGTGTGTGTGTGTGTGTGTGTGTGTGTGTGTGTGTGTGTGTGTGTGTGTGTGTGAGTGTGAGTGCGTCGGAAGAGCTTGACAGCCCCTGCTGCCCTCACTTAAACATCATTCAGAAAATACTTTTACACCAGTATATGACTCCACATCAGTTTCATACAGCCCTCACACCAACATATTCTCACCATACACTGATGATGTAATTCTCTGTAAAGTGCACTTTGACACTGTTATTATCAGACTTGTGCCCTGGTACTTTGTTTTCCAGCTTGTGTAACTAGTTAGGTAGAAGATTGAATCTTAATATGTGTGTGTGTGTGGTCAAAAGAACTTGACTCCAGCTCCTGCTGCCTTCTCTCAAGCATCATTCAGAAAATACTTATACAATGGTACATTATTCCACAACAATTTCTTACAGCTCTCACACTATCATCTTCTCACCATGTGCTGATTGATGTGATCCTCTATAAAGTGCACTCTGACACTGTTAATGTTAAACTTGTGCTGTGGTGCTAGCATTAAGTGCTGGTGTAACTTGTCAGGAGGGGTTCTAATCTCACAGCAGTCACTATGTGTAAATATTTAACTATCAATCTGGAGACAATTTTACATTGGGATGTGAGTCTACATTTATATCACACAATCCTCCTAACATAACCTTCTCAGCATACACTGATGATGTCATCCTCTATAAAGAGCACTCTGATAATGCAAACGTCAGCCTTGTGCCATGGCACTGCTATTAAGTACTGTGTTCTTTAGCTTGGGTAACTAAATAGGTAAGGGTTCTAATCTGACAACTATCAACTTGAGTGTGTGTTCATTCACCTATCAGTCTGGTGACCATTTTACACCCAGCATCTTCTTCTCAGTATGCACTGATGCTGTCATCCCCTGTAAAATGCACGCTGACAGACTCACTGATTTGTACCACAGCACTAGTGTTAAGTACTGTGCTCTCGTATTTGGGTATCCTAGATAGGTAGGAGTTCTAATCTTGTAGCAGTTAATTTGAATGTGTGCCCCTTTAACTATCAGCCTGGAGAAAATTTTACATCAGGATGTGAGTCCACTTCTATATCAGATACAGGTCCAAAACATATTCTTCTCAGGAGACAATGATGACATCATCCTATTTAAAGTGCACTGTGACATTGTCAAACTCAGACATTTGTGTTGGTGCTAGTTCTAAGTCATGTGGAATCCAGCTTTTACACTTGCACAGGTGTGTTTGAACCTTTCTTCAGTCCATGTGTGTGTGTGTGTGTGTGTGTGTGTGTGTGTGTGTGTGTGTGTGTGTGTGTGTGTGTGTGTGTGTGTGCGTGTGTGTGTGACAGCTGCAGTATGGCACACGTGTGCATATGTGTGCCTAGTATGGCACAGGTATGCATGTGTATAGCTAGCATCTGGAAATGTTACCTGACATGCAACAATATTACATCATACTGATTACATGGGCACATACTCCTGGGACCTTTGGGAATTCATTTTATGCACAGTTTATTGCTATTCACAAGGATTATTCAGGTGTTACACAGCAGCATTGTGGGACTGTCAGCATTTGTGTCATTAAATGTTCTGCATGAACCACATCTACCTCAACTGTAATATGTCCATATATGGTGTCAGGCCCATACATTTCCATTGATAAACATATAGGCATATGATGTACAACTGCTGTAATGACATAAAATAGGTTGAGTTGCATGACTGTGTTTAAAGTTCCACTGTGTTGTATGTGATTCATATCCAGCTTTGTATTTGGGGGTGATGTCACAAAACATTTTTTGCTACATTTAAAAGCTTAAGAGGAATACCCAGCTATGTACAGAACTGGTTGTGGATGGCATCACCCATGCTCAATAAGAGGAAATAGACAAACAGATAGCTGACAGATTTGGTTCAAACTTCAATCCCCTTTTCCCACCAGTTATAACCCAAAGTATTCCTGCCACAATTCCTCAGTCTATTATCTCAAAAGAGAAGGTCATCTCTGCCCTCTGTATGGATAAAAATATAGCAATGGGCCCTGACAGCATCCCAGGTTACTCTGGAAATAACTTAAAACCTGACCTAGCAGACTTACTTGGATTTATATTTAACCACGGTCTCCAGACAGGCTATGTTGTTCCAGCAGAATGGTTAACAGGCATCCCTCTGTACAAGGGGTGACCATCAATATACACAGGAAATTATAGACACATTACCATGAATAACCTCATAAGTAAGGTCATGAAAATATTCATCACTGATCTTCTCAAAAATGACATAGTTAATTTCCTGACTCTGGAACCAACTAAGTTAAGATTTGTTAAGTGTAGCTCATGTCTGTTAAATGTTGTTGACCTCTACTAGAAGGTCACCAAGGCCATGGGTGACAGAAATATGTGCATCCTACCTAACGTGGCCTGGCTAAGGCATTTGATGCAATTCTCCACTCACATATTATAGAGAAACTCTTTCAAATGGGCATAAACCCAGACATCACAGCTGGTAACCAAATGGCTCACAGAAAGGACACATACTGTCAAAGTGGGTGAGCTCACCTCTAGCAAGATACCAGTCACCAGGGACATACAAATGTTTTCTGTACTAGGAACTTTCCTGGTCAATATTCCTTTCTCAGAAGTCACTGCAAGCATAGACAGTCTTTGACCAAGTCTGTGGATGATTGCAAACTGGGGCAATCACTGCATAACCGAACAATACAGATATGCTGCAGAAAGGTTTAACATACACAAATGGTTGCTGCAATAGCCAAATAAATCATAGTTATTTCCTATTGTAAAGTAAAAACCCTACCTACTGACAATATAGACATCACCCCCTAAGAGTAGATGCAGTAGTATGTGATCTGGGTACTCAGGTTACTACTTATCTGAACTTCAACCACCTTGCATCCACAGTGGTGAGAAAGTCTTTCTATGTAGCACAACTCATAAGTAAGGATATGGCATCCAGAGCAAAGGACATTATGATTCCATTGCTCTTAGCCCTCGTCACACCAATAAATGAGTACAGTGCACCCTTTGGCATATACTTTACCAGACATCTGCAACAGCTGGAGCAAACCCAGAGTTTTTTCACCAGGAAGATGCAGGTTATAAAGAGAAATCCTACATGGAAAGATTGAAAGCCTGTCACTGTACTCTGTCTCCTACAGACTACTAAGGGGAGATCTGTGTCTCTACAGGGCAGTGTCCAATCCGGCCCTGATGGAAATGTTGCATACTTATAAATCAAACTGTAGGAGAGTCACTCATTCCAAGGATGTTAACTTAGCCTGTGACATAAATAAATCATGTTGAAGAGACAGATACAGCTGTCAGAAACTACACCTTCCCTGGAACCATCTACCCAGTCAAGTAAAGCAAAGCCCATCCCTGGCCCTCTTCAAGCATAACCTAGATCAATGGATGTGTAAGCATAAATTTACTCATGGGGTGGTACTCATGACCCTTATGGCCAGATGCAGTCTGTAATACTTACTATAGCACTGGCTCATACCTGTGTGAACTTCATTCACCTAGGTATTTAAAACTGTTAAAACTCCAGTTAAATCTGTCTTGGCTGGTGTGGGCTTTTGGGCCATTAAACTAGTCATGTCCTATAAACCTATGAACATAAGAACCTATGAAGTACAATTGTAGCATAGGTAAAGCTATAGTGGGATTGTACTGTATCAGAGATGTACCAGTACATCACATCAGCTTAAGTCAAGTCATCAAGTCAGCTTGAAAGTTGCATGAACACATATGGAAGTATGTGAAGATTTAAAGGCAGTATAACATTCTGAATGGCAATGTTAGGGGAACAGTGATCATGTGGCACATATGTTGAAGTTTGACATGTGCTTATACTGGGTGCTCTATGTATTGTTTGGTATGTGTCCATAATACAGTGACAGCTTCCTCGATTTTTGACACTTGACTTTGGACTGCTGTAATTTTTGTGCACATTGGTATAGTTGATGCATTGCCATCATTCTCATATACTGCTATACCATTAATATTAACAGATCACTTCATAATTCACACATCATTTGCAGATGCTTCAGACAATACCCATTGCTATTACATGTGGAAGATGCATGGAATACCCAGATGTTTGTTGTGTGTAGGGAATCCACTCATATTAGTGCAGTATTTGTAAGTGCTATTATCCATATGACTGAAAGTTATGTCAACCAGGGATGCTTTAGTCAAATGTATCACTTAAGGCACAGTGAACTCCCACACATCTGGAAGGCCATACACAACTATTCTTTGGGATGTATACCCATTAGGATCTGTCAGTGCAGCTTTTTATTTAAGGTGTTCTACTAGATGCCTGTGTAATATGTGTTTCTGTGTCACAACCAGTAAATACACAACTCATTATATAATACAGACAACATGACTTTCAACTGTCGAGATTTTTGCAGAATGTCCAGATTTTTGCCTCATATTTTTGGTCTGTTCCTCATAAAATTTGTGGTTTTCTGGCAAATCATTTATGATTAAAGTCACTAAATAGTAACATACATTTTAGTTTCAGACTTCATATGCTTCAGAAAATGCATGCTCAGACAAAACCTTTTATTCTATCAACTTTCTAAGTTTGTAAGCGCAGCATTTAAAATGTGTCCCCTTTTTATACCTTTGTCCCCCCATTACGTTTGGCTTTGTCCACATTTCTTGTGCTGAGGGTGACAGGTACAACTGACAATCCTTACAGCTGTACACGTCTGTTCCAGAAGAACATGTATAATGTTACACTCACATATTCTGTAAATGCCGCACATTAATGGTCATAATTTTGTAAAAGTGTCCATGACTGTGCCTGTTTCTGTCTGCATTTGTTCAAGAGTCTGCTGCTATGTGTCCATGACTGTTTGAGAGTTATACTGAAATGTCAGTTATATTCAAGCAACTCATTTTTCACATCTTCAGAGTATGCACATTCCTCTAATTTATACACCATCCTTGTTAAATGTCCTCTCTAGTGAGCATGTCAGTGATGTTTATATCACAAACATTTACCCCCACTAACATGTAACCTTGTGTGATCATCACATATATACTATCATGTGTGTTGATATCATAATATACTTGCTCATGAGGTGTAAACAGCAGTGCATACTGCACTGTCTATGTATGTGCTTAATCTTGTGCTGGAAATAGACATAAATGTACCTAGCCTATTTTGGGAACATTGACATATTTACCATGCCCTTACTCTTTATTCATTCTTATCATACATGTCTGTGTCCATTTTCATCAGCACACTTTCCCTTCCACATGTATGGTTCCTTGTATTTGTTCTGCCCTTTTAACCTACCCTTCCATTATTTCATTATTCAAATAATTTATTTATTGTATATTAGACTCAGTATGCTATTCTTTTTTTAGTTTCTCCAAATCTTTTGGGTTTATAATACTATGTCGGGAATGGACCCCATTCCTAAATTAAACTATGATTAAAGTTCATGAAATTAGTAGTTTCACACCTTGATGTCAGCCAAATGTGCTCTTCACAGCACCCCCAGTGTGCCCAGTAATGATTCCTTCTGTAATTCGTACGGAGTTACATGTATTGGCAGCATATCTAAATATGATTGTAGACTCTTTTTTTTTATAAGACCTGTTGCTCCTACAACTATTGGAACTATCTGGGTATCTTTCGTCCAGATTGCTCTCATTTCTGCTTGCAAATCCCAATATTTTATGACTTTGTGCTCTCTATGTGCAGGACACTCTAATCACTGGGTGTGGCAGTTTGAATGATCACTGTTACTTTTGTCTTCTTTTCTTGGACAACTACATCTGGTTTTCTAGCATCTATCTTTTACACTGTTGGTAATGGATGATCCCATGTAATGTAAACTTCTTTACCGTGATATTACTGATGGTATTGCAGTATTTTACCCCTGATAGTCATTGCGGCTGTCCATGCAATCCAACTGATCAGGTTTGACCATATAATGCATCCTGTTTCTGTGCTTGTGCTGCTCTGCATGGTTTCCTGGCCAGTGAAACTGCTGCTGGCCGTAAGACTGTGCTTGTATTGCTGTAAGCGCAATGAGCAATATGAATATGCAAGTAGCGCTGCTGCTCATTGATCTAACTCATAAACTCCATGTAGGTTTCATGCAAAGCCTACACAGAGTTTATTGAATCCCTGAGTCAGTCTAAAATGATCACTGTTTCTTCATTCACTTTTCTGCACAATTGATATTTGATAAGACCTATATAGCTATCTATATATAGATAGATATATACGTTTGCCCTATGAAGCAGTGATGAGCTTGCTCATATGAGTGAATGTTTTTTTAAGACTAAGAATAGCAGCAGATACTCATAAAAGTTAGTCCTGTATTCAATAGAGTTTTTACTAGAAGTATTTTGTATGGGTGGTATAGAGTGGTAAGGGAATTTGCCCTTACCACTCTAATGTGTGGTCTCAGTGTTGGTATTAGCAGGGGGTGTTTTATTATTCATGATTTTATATATATATATATATATATATATATATATACATTGCCATCTCTCTCACATACTGCTGTACCATTCATTTTAACAGATCACTTCATAATAACATACAAATTATATCTGTTGGTATGTGGTATTCTGAGCAATATGACTATACATGTGTATAGTATTGAACAAAGTAATGCATATTTTAACAGAGAGTTATTAGTAATGCAATTAATGTGCACACAAGCAAACTGTAACAATATTATCAAATACCACTTCTAAGCAGCACTAGCAAAGGCTCTGTCATGCTAATAAAATGTAGTTATATGTATAGGAAACTGAACAGTTATGATATAGCATGGCTCTTGAAGGCCTTAGCCAAGGTGCGGAGCGGTAATGTTTTCATAAAAGTGTGAGCATGGGTATTTTGTCTTTATTATTATGTTATCTAATCACCCACAAATACTTGTTGCACACTTGCAGGAAAGGCTAGTGTTTGTGGTTGTGCAACCTTGGAGTGAGTGTATTTAAGTAAGGGGTGTGGGATTGCAGGAGTTCTTACAGACCTTCTAAAACACAGCTTTGAAGGAATATTTCCCGTGTTTTATGTTTTCTATAAAATGTGTTGTCGACAAGATGTGTTCTCAATGAGTTTTATTTGACGACTTGTGATTCATCCAAATTTGCATTAAATGAAATGTAACAAACTCATATATATATGTAATGTATATGCAGATTTAGAGTGTGGGCATTTTACTCAGGTATTCATGCAGCAATCTGTGAATTCATTACAATCATACCTCAAAAATGTCCATGATATAACCCCGCCTTCTTGCTCCATACGTCATGAGATTTTGGATTGTTCTGTCATGTCACTGAGGATTACAATGAGTCAATAATACCAGATATTAGAGTTTCATTCTTATCTTTCTGAAGACCTGTTGTTTTACAAACCTTTTTAACTTAATTACAATAGACAATATATTGGTGGTGTTGCATGTAATATATCTGAGGTTCCTAATACATGTCAGCATCACACTGTGCAGTGCTCACTAAGCTGGCTGCAGCCATGGACTCCAGCCTCTGCCCCCCAGGACTTCAACTCAAAAGTGGTGACCAGTTATGTGTCCTTTATGATTGGCCCAAAGAGAATGGGTGAATGGGTGCTACATGGCTTTCTCTGCACTATCAATCTTTTATCACCTGACACAAGGAGTTAATATTTGCACAGGCACTACGGGGTGTGAGCATGCCACCCACCTTTCCATGATTCACACATGACAATAGATACTGTATGGTGTTTTCAGATGCATTGATCTCATGACATTCACAGCTGATACAACTGACATTTAACATTTGCATTCAAAGCTGGAGAAATATAATGCTCTGCCTCCTGCCTACCATATTCGTATTCATGACCATGACCTGCTTTTTCCATTTCATTTTCTATCCCATTGACTATTGGATACACACCATGTAATCAGCTAATGTGTCACTAGTGACAAATACATGTGTGTCATGATGGCTGTTGAAGAACTTTCTTCATGCTTGGCTGGCATCTGATTATTTTATGCATCCTTATATGTGATTGTTAAAGCCCTTGCTGTGCAAATGCCATGCCATCAGATGCAGCTATTATGGGCCCAATAGCCTGCCAGTCTGACACAGTAACAGTATTACATTGGACATTACATTGGCTCCTGTGGATGTGTTCCCAGCCACATACGACCTCCTGTGGCATTACGACAATGTGAGCATAATGTGTGGTCCATACAGGCTGTGTCATAGCAGTGCCAATTGCAGACTAGCTGCCAAACACCTTGGCTACTGACTATGCCATCGCAGTCTGCAGAATAGTATCATCGACCCTGTAATACCTGGATTCACTGACCTCCAGGGACAGATGTCATCACTCCTTTTAATTTCAAAGTCAACATGTACTACATGCCTTTCCCATAAACTATGATTGTGATTCTGTAGGGATAACTAGGTAGACGTTGTGCAATGTATGATGTAAAGGTGGATTATACATGCCCCCGTGCATACAATATTCAACTCAGCGTGGAGTTGTCCTTTCTCACCTGCTAGGATCTTCTCCACAGAGGTATAGAGAAGATGGCTGCTGCCTCACTTCTCACTGCTGGTAGACTGACACTGTGAGTGATCCTCCCTGTCACACTTATTCTGTGAATCTGCCATAAAAAGGGTCCATGTGGTTACTTAGAATATGACATGTACACAGTTCTATTTTATTTAATAAAAAAAGTGCCACACATATGGGGTGTGTATGTGTGTGTGTGTGTGTGTGTGTGTGTGTGTGTGTGTGTGTGTGTGTGTGTGTGTGTGTGTGTGTGGCATGGGGTTGCAACTTGATTTCCTCTTGCAATGCCATGTAATGATACCTTGAGCAGTCAGGCTATAAATATGTCTTCATGTACAGTGATGGTCACATGGCCAGATATTGTTGGCCTTCCCCTCAACTCAAGCCAATGCCATTCTTAAGTTGTCTTCCTCACTGAATTACTCATTTTAGTGACAGTCCTATGGCACTCAGAAATGAAGCAGATGTGGCATTGAGTACCATTTACATGTTCCAAGACCTCCACCCACTATTCCTCTTATTCCACCATGTTTTTCATCACTTGATCATTAAACACCATAGTACTGGCCTTTAAAGAAATCATAGCAGAGGGACATAAAGAGAAGCACTTCATTATTTTTCGCAATAGGAGGTTTTACTATGCTTGATCTCATATAAATAAAGCTAATGACTCTTTGTACAAGATCAGTTCAGTTATTTAGTGATGCATGTTCCTTTAAATATTATAACATCATCAGGAACATCAGAAAACCTGGGATGAAAAAGTCTAAAGGTGTGGACAAAAATCATAGTGCTATGCATACGTCATATCAACAAAGAGAGATGTGTGCATTTCTAAACCCACTGTGTCCCGTAGGAACGTCTGATTACTGCAGATTTCATAGAGGAGGAACTTGGTCTACTCCTCATTAAAGTTTATCTTTCTTTTACATGTGCTCACTATGTCACACCTAAAGCACAAGCATATAAGAGGTGAAAATATCTGTTTAGACATCCATTTCACAAGATTTGCCTTCTCATCTATCGTTTTGAAAAAAAACTTGCCTGCATCACCAACCTGCTTTCACCTGTTTGGCATGCTCTAACTTTATAATTATAATGAAAACTAATGCATGGTGACGTTTAATCATTTTTAATATCAGTACCAGCTATGGAAAGCAATAGCACACAAGATATAGAAATAAAGTTGCAGAACTGTAACATTCCAGGCCAGTTTTCATTGCACGAAAGGTTTGGATAAAAATAAGACAATCAGAACCACACTTTAGCCAAGTGGCAGTCAGTACTGTATCATGAGTTATCAGTGTTAAATGGTTTTGCTGCTTAAGGATGTTTATGTTCCTTCCTCTATTTTTATTTCTTTTTCTCTTTCTCAGTATGCTCTAAACTATTTTGTACCAAAACCCCTTTCATACTAAGTCTGTTACATTCTATGTTTATTTTGATTCCATCTAAACTGTAACACAAGCACAGGTCACAGCATGCAGGATCAGGTCTGTGCATTCAGCCTCATCTAAACTGTAACACAAGCACAGGTCACAACATGAAGGATCAGGTCTGTGCATTCAGCTTCATCTTTACTGTAACACAAGCACAGGTCACAACATGCAGGATCAGGTCTGTGCATTCAGCCTCATCTAAACTATAACACAAGCACAGGTCACAACATGCAGGATCAGGTCTGTGCATTCTGCCTCATCTAAACTATAACACAAGCACATACCACACCATGCAGGATCAGGTATGTGCATTCAGCCTCATCTAAACTGTAACACATGCACAGGTCACAACATGCAGGATCAGGTTTGTGCATTCAGCCTCATCTAAACTGTAACACAAGCACAGGTCACAGCATGCAGAATCAGGTCTGTGCATTCAGCCTCATCTAAACTGTAACACAATCACAGGTCACAACATGCAGGATCAGGTCTGTGCATTCAACTTCATCTTTTCTGTAACACAAGCACAGGTCACAACATGTAGGATCAGGTCTGTGCATTCAGTCTCATCTAAACTGTATCATAAGCACAGCTCACAACATACAGGATCAGGTCTGTGCATTCAGCCTCATATTTACTGTAACACAAGCACAGGTCACAGCATGCAGGATCAGGTCTATGCATTCAGCCTCATCTTTACTGTGATGGTTTTATCCACTTTGAAGCTGCTTATTTGGTTTAACTGCTACTAAACAGTATGTGAAAATATACTTAAAATTGTTATTGTCACAATCAGTACCTGCCAGGCACTGCTAAAAGTTTTGTAATACAACGCCATGAAGTTGAAAGAAAACATACCATTACTCTACATACTTTTATTTGTATTGTAGACATTATTAAACATGAAGGAACTTTAAACTCCAGTGTTTATTCTGTGGATTAACTAGAAGCTTTTATATGGTTATGCAAATTCCTTAATAGTCAAATAGTGTGTTGGTAGAAGTTGTTGGAATAGATCTCAGGTCAGCAGGTTTACAGTTTGCCTGTAGTTCATTGTATTAACCCAATAAATACAACTGTTCAGAAGGACACATCCTGGTTTTCAATAAACTCCATGTAAGCATCATGCAAAGCCTACATGGAGTTTACATGTTTGCGCGACAGTGCACAGCAGGGTGCCATGCATATTAATAATGCGTTGTGTTTCTAAGTTAGGTTTCATGGCTGGCAACAGTATTGCAGGCTAGGAAACCATGTAAGGGAATGTGAATACATTCTTGTTGAAAGTAGAGCACCTATGGTCCGCGGACCTGCAGGGAATGCCACAATGACCACCAGGGCTTCACAGAGAGCTGTGAAATTGTGAATCTGTTATTGCAACATATCTCCAAAAAGGCCAACATAATGTGGGGATGTTTAACCAGAAATAGGGACATATATGCCATAGATGTTACATAGATATGGTAGAATGTAATTCAAAATACCTGTCATCCTTTTGAGCAACATATGTGGACAAAGGAATACATAATGGGGGGGGTGGCAATGTTCCAAAATAAGGATAGATTTTTAATATCGCACTTCCAAACTTAGATAGTTGGTAGAATAAATAGGTTGCACATTTGTATGAACTATCTGAGAGCATGACATTTGAAACTCAAATATCAGCTGTCAGGTTCTGATTTCACTCCACAGTGACATGGCAATGATCTGCCAGAAAAAGAAAATGCTATGGGGAAATGATCACAAAATGTGACAGAAACTGGACATTCTGCACAAATCAGGACAGCTAAGAGACGTGCAGTCAAATGTATGTAATACTGAGTCATATTACACCAGAGATCACCCCAGTGATATGGCAGAAAGCCACAAATTTGACAAGGAAAACATTTTTTTTATTTTATTTATTTATTTAGTTAACATTTGTTTACCAGGAAAGCCTGACTTGGAATGAGCTAATTTTCAGTGGAGGCCTGGGGAGAAACAGTCCAGATGTGTGTCTTTGTAATATGGGAGAAAACCAGAGCACCCAGAAAAACCTACAGAAAAACAGGGAAGACATGCAGACTCCACACAGAAGGCACCTCAGCCGAGAATCGAACAAGAGAACCTCTTGCTGTGAGGCAACATTAACTGCATCATTGAATACTGTTGTCTAAATCTGGACATCCTGGGAATATCTGGACAGTTGAGAGGTGTGAATGTGAAGTATAGGTCCAAACACAGTACAGGACAGTGTACCTACACTACAGATTATTGTGATATCCCATTCCTGGCATTCTGTACTGAAGCTGTGTTAATGATCTGTAACAGGACATGGGATTATCGTATAAAATCATCACTCAGGAGAAGTGTGTGTATTGAATAGGGACACACAGATGAATTGTAGGAATGAACACAGGGAAAAAGGACAGGTGAAACTCCCTCATGTACAGCAGAGGAGGGCATGTCAATGGAAGATGGCTGCAGCAGCAACACCAAACACAAATCTATATGATACAGTATGTACTGTACCGTGAAAATGTGTTGTCTGTGACTGTCACACAAGATGACATTATTTATTTATTTGTTTGTTTGTTTGTTTGTTTGTTTATTTATTTGCAATTTGATTACTGGGGAAGTCCACTGGGCTGAACTGGCCCATTTTCAGTGGAGGCCCGGGGAGAAAAGCTCCAAGATGCATTATACAATTTAGATACAAATGATAGTTAATATTAAATATCTTATGTAGAATAGTTACTCATAAATGCAATCAATATCACGCATAGTTAACAAATTCATTAAGCTTGAAGGTAGGGATCACACAGTTTCATTTGAGGAAAATAGATATGGGTTAGGTGTGGAAACAGTTTACATACAAACCTTTTAAGAAAATGTATATATGCTTTACATACACACATCAACAGTAGAATGCTATTTACAATATTTATAAGGTTGGGCTATGTGAGGGTAGCTGTAGGAGGTGAGAGCTTAGACAGAAGCTATACAAATTGCTGAGAGCTTAGATAGGCTCATAGGAAGATAACTATGAGAGTTGTAGAGCTTGGCAACCAGAGCGAGAACCCCTTGGATTAGGTTGGGTGAAGGCAGCTACAGTTCCATTTAGTGGACAGGTGTTTGAATAGTTGGGTTTTGAAGTTTTCTAAGTTTGGTATAGTTCTTAGTGTGGAGGGAAGGGAATTCCATTTTTTGCCTAGTGAGAAAGATAGGAGAAGTTGGCTAGCAGGACGTTTAGGTTTATGGATAGTAATTAAGTTCTGATTTTCAGATCTTAGAGCTCTGTTGGGTGTATAGGGGGAAGGATGTTAGTTAGAGCGGGACATTTTGTTGGGTAAAATATGAGTCTATGTGCAGTAGTGAGTTGGAGATAGTCTAGGTAGTTTGGGAGTTCAAGCCAATTCAGGGATTGTAGGGTTAGGCAGTGATGGGTGGTATTTTTAGATTTAGAGGCAAATTTAGAGATTTTGTTGAAGCAGTTTAGGTTATAGAGGAGGACAGGTTGGTTAGGAGAGGGGTTCCGTATAATAAGAAATGAAGAAGATAAGTCGAGGCCAGAGTTTTCCTGGTAGAGTTGGAGAGAAAGCGATTATTCCTATACAGCATATCTAGCTTTTTGTGGGTTTTCTTAATATTTTGTTGAATATGAATATCAAACTTGAGGTGTTTATCTACAGTAATGCCAAGTAGTTTGGCAGAGGGGACAACTTCTACAGGTGAGTTGGTTTGACTATAGACTTTGAAGTTGTTTTTATCGTAGGAGAGGGTCTTTGTGGGAGGGAACAGTAGAATCTTTGATTTATTTGCATTGAGAGAGAGGTGGACATAATGATGGGGAGGATGTCTGTGTGAGATAAGAATCCTTACATGAATAATACAGAGGGCATCTATCAGGGATGTGATATACAATAGGATTAAAGTGCATGCTGTGAAGCTGTGCAAACTGATATGACTGAATATGAGTGTAATCTCAGCAGAGGTGTCCAGCAAGGTGGCCACAGACAAAGGATCATGGAAAACATTACAAAAAACAACCACAATCATGGCCAATATCAGAATAACACTGCCACTAATCCCCTCTGACATAACATACGTGATGTGGAGTAAGAGATATCATATATACTGAGCCTGTGAACATAGCTGATCTGTTGGCCTACAGTTCTGTGAAAACTTCACTCCCCTGTCCCTGCCACACATTCCCCATGACATCCCTACCACCTGTCCCCTACCTTGCATCAATAAAGAGCAGGACATAAATTACCTCTCTAAGACTAAAAATGCAACATCTATGGGACATGATAGCATCCCAGAATGTGTCCTACATGGGTTACAACAAGAATTAGGAATAGCATTGGGTACTATTTTCAATCATAGTCTAAGCACCAGCTTCATCCCAGCTGAATGGAAAATGACCACCATTATTCCCTTGCACAAAGGTGGTCCAGGAACTATAGACCTATTAGCCTGACTAGCCTTATCTGCAAGACCATTGAGCAAATCATCATGAACCTAATCAACAAAGATATAAGTAATCTCCAAACACTTGACCCTACTCAGTTTGGATTTGTCAAAGGGAGATCATGCCTGTTAAACCTGGTAGACTTCTTCGAGACAGTCACCAAGGCCCTGGATGAGGGGGAAATCTGTCCATACAGCCTACCTAGACTTAAGCAAGGCTTTTGACACTATCCCCCACTCAGTTATCATTGGCAAAATCACCCAGCTAAGTATCAACCCTTATACCATTAGATGGGTCACTAACTGCCTCTCTGAGAGAACACATATAGTCAAAATAGGGGAATCCACCTTCAACAGCAGACCTGTAACCAGTGGTGTTCCACAGGAATCAGTCCTGTGGCCTGTACTGTTTGGAATCTATGATGTCAACATCCTACAAGAGGGTCGTACACAAACAAATGATTGGTGCTAGAGTCATGGCTTTAAACTCAATGCAAAAAAGTATTATCCCCATCAGTAAGAGAGATGTTCCTGCTAACTACCACATCAATAGTAACACCCTAAGTACACACTCAGTGGTGAGCGAGCGGGGCACACAGACTGACAGCAATGATTACCAGGAATCCACAGTGGTAAGAAGGGAATTCTATATTGCTGATCTCATAAGTAAGGGCATTGCCTCCAGAAAAAAATAAATTATAACCTCTCTGTAGTCTTCCCTCATCAGGCCAATAATTGAGTACAACACCCCTTTTGGTATGTACTTTTCCAAGCACCTACAACAATTGGAGAGACCACAAGGATTCCTCACAAGGAAAATTCAAGGTCTTTAGCATCTGTCCTATGTGGATCATCTGAGATCACTGTCACTTCTTTCTGTTTCACACAGACTACTCAGAGACAATCACTTCTTACATATAATGCAATATCTGACCCTGCTTTACTGGAAATGCAATCCGCAAGTCAAATGGTACATGGGTTACACAATTTATAAACTTTAACCTGGTATGTGACATTAATAGAACCTACTGGAGGGAGAGATTTGTCTCCCAGAGGTTACCACACCTTTGGAACTGACTCCCACTTCATGTCAAACAGAGCACCTCATTGGTCCTCTTCAAATGCAATCTGGACAATTCAATGTGTAACCATAAATTCACACCAAAGGTTCCACTGATGTCTCTCTCTTGGACAGGGCAATAGTTGCTGATTGTGGAAATAAGGGTATAACCTGGCTAGGCTTATAAGGGCCCTAGAGCCATTAGCATAGTAACTTCTTATGGTGCTATGATCCTATGAGCCTGCACACATGCACTTGAACAACTATTATGATACATCTACAGTCTATGAGGGTAAGCATGCACCCTGTCCTGACACTGTAATATATGCAGGAGGTGTTAGGAGGGACACTGCTATACTTGTATGTGACAGTATACATGCCAGTAATGTTGTCAAACAGCTATGGATGTAGTGTGTGCATAAACAGAACAGGTAGCACACATGCATCAGGTTTAACAATTTGTTTGGTGTTCTGCACCATCAGACAGCCATGTATATTCCATAGAAAAAATACCTAGGTATCGGCAATACAGTGCACTGTGACAAAGGTGGTAACAGCTCATGCACACAGTTAACTGCAGTGAGAATAGAACCCCTACCTACCTAAGTACACAGACTATCTCACTGAGTATTTTATGCAAGGAGCATGGCACTAGTCTGACTTTTACATGGATGAAGGTCAACCTATAATGGATGACATCAACAGTGGATATTGGAGAAAATATGTTGGGAGTCTTGCCTGAAATGGATCTGTAGGCATGTGCAAGTATCAAAAATACTACCGATTAATTGGATTGGGGCTTTAACTGCAGGATACACACCTCCTCTTCTGGCTAGACACACACACACACACACACACACACACACACACACACACACATATGTATATATATATATATATATATATAGTTGACAGCAATGAGAACAAAACCCTTACATATCTAAGTATACAGACTACAGAACCATGTGCTTTATGCAAGTGGCATGGCACAAGTCTGGCTTTTATGACTTTTACATGTCTCCAGGTCAGCTTATAGTGGATGACATCAGCAGTGCATTTTGGAGAGAAGAAGTTGTGATGCCTGTAGGCATGTGGAAGTATCAAAATACTATCAATTCATGAGATTGGGGTAGTAGCTATATGATACACACTTGCTTTTCTGGCTAGACAAAAACACATACACCACTGACTGCCATGAAAACAGAACCCTTTCCTATCTAGGTACACAGACTACAGAATGCAGTAGTTTACACAACAGCCACAGCACAAGTCTGACTTTTAGAAGAATGCAGGTCAACTTATTGTAGATGACTTAAACAGGCCTTGTGGGAGAAAAGATTTGGGAGACCTGCATGAAATAGATGTGTAGGCATATGCACTGGTAATCCATGTCATTGGAGAAGTAGCTGTAGGATACACACTTCTGCTCTGCTGGCCAGACACACACACACCAAGACAACTGCAATGAGGACAAAAGTCTTACCTATCAAAGTACACAAACTACAAAACACAGCACTTTACATATGTGCCACAGCACAAGTCTGATTTACGCAAGACTGCAGGTGAATTTATAGTGGATGACATCAGCAGGCCATATGGGGGACAACAGGTTGGGAGGCCTGCAGAGGCACATAGCTTCATAGGTTCATGTGATGCCACTGTCCTAATATCACTAGGGTGTGTAGACGTTTAGCTGTATAAAAACACAAGTATCCTTACTGAGCATGGTTGGATGGTCGTTTTTAGCAAAGCGAGTTTGTGAGCAGCACCAAATGGTCCTGCCCATGAGGGACATAGGTGCCATCTCATAGGTGACTTTACAATCACCCAACCAGTTCTCAATGTTGTGCGTAAACACGGTAATCGAGGAGCACTGATTCACACACAGTGGGAGCCTATTAAAGAGGAGTGTGAATCGTCGGATATATCTGACTACCCAGTGTGTTCTGTTTATGTCACAAGCTAGGTTGAGAACCTTGAAGAAAATTATTCTTGTCCCATTTGAATTGTAGAAGGGCAGGGTCTGAGACTGCTCTGCAGAGCAGGCATAGGCCACCTCTCAGCGGCCTGCATAATACTGAGTACAGTGACAGGTATGTCAATCTTTCCATGTATGTCATGTCTGGAGGCCTGGGATTCTCCCTGGCACAGCCCTGTGTTTTCTCTAATTGCTGCAAGTGCCTGGTGAAGTATAGACATATATGAGCATTGTACTGCATTATTGCTTTGATAAGGGTAGAGTATAGCAGAGGAGTTACTACTCTGGTCTTGGATGTGATGTCCATATGTATGATGTGCCCAATGCAGATTGTGTGTGTCACCACTATGGGCACATAGTGGTGAAAGTGTAGATTGTTAACAACATGTATTCTCATAGTTTCATAGGTAGGTACTAGGCTATCTGGGTCTATATCATAAGCATGAACGTTTACTTACCCGAATGCCTAAATGTCGACATGTCTTCATCGAACCACGAAAACATTGATCGTCCAGAAGCACAAAATCAGAAATATCGAATCGGCATGGTTGACCCTTCTGCAGTATAGCTCCGTAAGGTAAGTGTGTGATAGTTACGGACCTTAGGGTTAGGGTGCAGGTTAAGGTAAGTGCATAGATGGTAATGTATGTTAGATTTAGTGTAGGATTAGAATTAGGGTTTTGTTAAATGTATGTTTGTGGATTATTTAGTTTGTTTGGGTATAGCTTTTTAAGGTAAGTGTGAGATAGTCACGGACCTTAGGGTTAGGGAGCGGGTTAAGTGCATACATGGTGGTATATGTAAGATTTAGTGTAGGGTTAGAAGTAGGGTTTAGTTTAGGTTTAGAAGTAGGGTTTTGGTTAGTGTATGTATGTGGTTTATTTAGTTTGTTTGTGTAGGTAGTATGTAGCAGGCAGTGGGGTGGAACAACTATGATGGTTTGACTATTTGAATTTTGCAATTTAGGGCATTCGGTGTATTTGCAGTTCGCGGAATATGTGTCAACGTTTAGGTATTCGGGTAAGTAAACGTTCGTGTTTATAATATATATACCCGGCTATCTGCCCGAAGGCATTTATAAGTCTAGCCAGAATGTGTTGGCTTTCGCCACCCCCACAGATTAGTTCCCTGTGCATCTGTCCAGCAGAGCCACTGAAGTGATCCCCGGGGTAAACTTTCTGTTTCCCATCTTCTCATCAAGGTTTCTCTTGATGAGTGTTAGCGAGGAGCTCTGCTTAATGTAGATTGGAATCTTGTTCCAAAGCATGGGAAGTCTCTGGGACAGGAATCTATCCCTCAGGCACTTCCTATTTATTGTTGTGGTAAGTTTTAGATCCCTAGAGCGTGTGGCTCGAGGGGATATGGTTTTCTTTAGGTGGAGCATGTCCATCAATTCTGGATTGGACGTGGCCTTGTATGTCAGGCAGAGATCACCTCTGAGTAGGTGGTATGCAACTGAGTACAGCTGGAGTTTCTTCAGTCAAGATGCATAGGGCATCTGTTTGAGGTCAGTGATTCTCTTGGTGAGGTACTTCTGTGGTCTTTTCAGCTGTTGCAAGTGTCTTGTAAGGCACATCCCAAATGGAGCGTTGTACTCTACGATGGTTCTGATGAGTGATGAGTAGAGGGACACAATAACCTCTTTTGATCTGGATGTGAACCCTTTTGTGATTAGGTGGGCCACATAGGAAGATTTTCTAACCACTTTGGCAATGTAATTATCAAAGGAGAGATTACTATCTACTTGGGTCCCCAGATCCCTTATTACGTCTTCCGTATTTAGGGGACTACCACCTATGTGGTAGTTTGTGGGTACTTTATTTTTTCCAAAGGGGATGACTATGCACTTTTTGGCATTTAGTTTGAGGCCATGATTTTGACACCAGGTATCCATCTCAGTAAGACCCTTTTGGAGGATGTCTGTGTCAGCTGGAGAGTCAATTATAGCCCCTAGTTTGCAGTCATCTGCGAACTTGGTCACCCATAGTCCTCCTGTGCTTGCCTGTACCTCTGAGAAGTATATGCCAAACAGAAGGGGTCCTAGGACTGAGCCCTGGGGAATGTCACTTGTAACCAGTATAGAGTTGGCCCTAGCTCCCACAACTCTCACCATGTGGCTTCTGTCCATGAGCCAGTTGGCAACCCATCTTGTGATGTAGGGGTTTATGTTCAGGCTGTTGAGCTTGTGTATAATACCAGAATGGGAAATGCTGTTGAAGGCCTTTGCAAGGTCTAGGTAGGCTTTCTGTACCACCTTTCCCTTGTCTATAGCCCTAGTAACTTTCTCAAAGAAGTCCACCAGGTTTAGGAGACATGATCTTCCCTTAAAGCTGAACTGGGTAGGGTCCAGTGTTTGGAGGTTCCCAGTGTCTCTGTTAATGCGTTCCATGATGATGCACTCCATAGCCTTGCAGACCAAGCTAGTCAGGCTTATAGGGTGATAGTTCCTGAGTCTGTTGTGGCTCCACCTTTGTGGAGTGCAATAACTGTTGCTGTGCGCCACTCTATGGGTATGTAGCCTGTGGACAGACTGAGTTTGAACAGTGTGTTTAGGTGAGGGGTTAGTTCGTCTTTGAGCTCCTGCTCCTGTAGGATGCAGCCTGGGACACCAACTGGTCCCATTGATGCTGTGTTTTTGGCTTTGGAGAGGGCTGTTTTAACCTGAGTGTCTGTGATTTCAGGGGCTCTACATTCTTCTGGTAGGGTTATGGGCCCTTTTGCGGGTGAGAGGGGGTGAAGTTTGCACTGAACCTGTCTGCCAGGATGTTGGCGATATCGGTCAGTTCAGTGTATTTTGTGCCATTCTGCACTAACTCAGAGCAGATCTGAGCACTGCCACTTAGATTCTTGACATAGCTAAAGAATACCTTGTGGTTATCTTTGGAGTCCTTGGCAATTTTTCTTTCGAAGCTCGCCTTGGATGATTTTATGTGGGATCGTAATTTCTTGCTGATACTGATCAGGGATGTCTTCCCTTCTTGGGATTTTATTCTTTTCTTTACTAGTTTCCTCCTTCTATTGTACAGTTTGTTTATGGCAGGGGTCCACCAGACTGGTTTCCTTTTCTTGGAGGAGTGAGTCTTGGTTTTGCTTGGGATAGCATGATCCATGCATTCTTGTAGGTGCCCATAGAATGCATTAGTAAATGATTTTGCAGCTTGGATGGCATTATCCTTTAGCATGGGGGCTTGGAAACTTTCCACTTCAGTCTTAAGTAACGTGAAGTTTGCTTATGAAAAGTTTTTCACAGTGGTTTCCTTGTCCAGAGGTGTGGGTGGAATGTGGATATCTAAAGTGATTTGTTTATGGTCAGATTTAACCAGCGAGGGGTTGACCTCCGATGTAGAATACCGGTCGCCCATGTTGGTAATGACCAGGTCCAATATGTTGTCACCTCTGGTGGAAGTGTTGACCAGTTGATCCAGAGTTTTTGAGTTTATAAATTCTAGGAAATGTTGGGCAAGGGAGCTAGTACTTCAGTAGTTCTCCCAGTTAATGTTTGGGTAATTGAAATCATCCAATATTAGGGTGTTTGGTAGGACCTTTATGTTTCCCAGTGTTCCCAGAAATGAGGAATAGGGGTCCTGGGACATGGTGGATGATCTGTAGCAAGTTACAATTTGAATTGCAGTTTTGCTTATAGTTAGTTGCACGCGGATGATCTCTGAAGCATTGTGCTGTACCACTAACCTGGAGGTGTGGGGATCTTTGATGAATATGGATATGCCCCCACCTTTTGTATTTTGGTCCAGGTTCTGTGGTCGAAATGTATGGTATGAGTTGTAGCCTGGTAGTGCTGGGGTGCTCTCTGGAGCCTTAAACCAGGTTTCTGTTACTGCACATATATCAATTTTCTCCATACTGAGGAGTGCCTCGAGTGTGTGCATTTTAGGTTTAGACTTCTTGCATTGAGTAGCATTACCCTCAGTTTTTTGTTACTTGTGCTATTTACGGTGTTTCACAATACTGTGTTTGAGCTTAGGGGCATGCTATGTATATCATAATTAGTAGGGATACATCATTGACAAAGGGGAAATTGAGTCATTGTATGGCTTTAACATTGAATCCATGAGTTTGGCACCAATCATTAGTCTGTGTCAGCCCCTTCTCTAATATGTTAGTATCAGTGGGGACTCAATATGAGTGCGTCCAATTAACAGTCGCCTGCAAACTTGGTAAACCACAGACCATTTACTCTTGCCTATGTTTCATAGAATTATTTCCAAACAGTTGAGGGCAGCACAAACCCCTGTGGTATTCCACTGGTGAGTGGGCTAGTGGTGGAACTGCAGCCCCCTCCTTTGAGAGTGTGTGTTCTGTTGTTGAGCCAGTTGGCTATTCATCTAGTACTGGATGGCTTAATTCCCAGATGGGAGCTCTTCACTACAACATGAATGGGGATAGTGTCAAAGGCCTTACATAACTCAACAAAGGAATAATGTTCTGTTATCCATCATCCATGTCTTTGGGGTCAGTATCCGAGAAGTTCACAAGGGTCAAAAAGCAAGATTTATCCTTGACAAAACCAAAATGGATAGGGTCAAGTATGTTGAAGGTCACCTATGTCCCTGTTAATATGGGCCATGCTGATTCCTGCACTAGCCTTCCAGATAAGGCTTTTTAGGTGTATGGGTCAATAGTTGCAGTTCTGCATGTTACCAAATTGATGTGTATTGCATAGCACACAACATTTGATATTACATTTTTAGTTCATAGGTTCATAGGTTCATACTAGGCTATCTGCCCTGGGGCAATTATAAACCTAGCCCGATTCTGTATGGCTTACGCCACCCCTTGATTTGAGCATACTGTGCCCTTTTTAAAGTTTAGTTTACTGTGCCTCTGTCTAATAGTGACACGGGAGTAATCCCTGGGACAAACCTACAATCCCCCATCCACCTATTGAGATTCTTCTTGAAGAGATTCAGTGAGGTGCTCTGCCTAACATGAACTGGAATTCTATTCCAGAGCAAAGGGAGCCTCTGGATTATGAACCTGTCCCTCCAGCAAGTTCTATTTATTTCTGTGCTGAGGTCCAAGTCCCTTGAGCGTGTGACTCTAAGGGATTTAGATTTACTGAGGTGGAGCATGTCCATTAATTCTGGATTTGACATAGCTTTGTATGTCAGGCATAGATCGCCTCGAAGTAGGCGGTATGCAACTGAGTAGAGCTGGAGTTTTTTTAACCAGGCAGCATATGGCATCTACAAACATAGTAAAACCAGATCGGAGCAGTCCACAATATCCAAAACAGTCCACGGTACAAAAACCTCCAAAAATATCACCCTGTCACTCGGGCAAGGGATCCCTTTCTGAAGAAGCTGCTTTGTGTGTATCGCAGTGAAAACACTTTTTATTTCACTAATAAATTTGCGTTAAAAGAGCTTGCCCGAGTGACAGGGTGATATTTTTGGAGGTTTTTGTACCGTGGACTGTTTTGGATATTGTGGACTGCTCCGATCTGGTTTCACTGTGTTTGTAGTTCTGTGTGCCTTTTTTTTGCAGTTTGTGAGCATATGGCATCTGTTTGAGACCCTTGATCCTCTTGGTGAGATACTTTTGGGGTCTTTCTAATTGCTGCAGGTGTCGGGTAAGGTACATCCCAAAAGGGGCATTGTATTCTGTGATGGGCCTGATGAGGGATGAATAAAGGGGCACGATTACCTCTCTTGATCTAGATGTGAAACCATTCGTGATGAGGTGGGCTATGTAGAAGGTCTTTCTAACCACTTTGGCAATGTGGTTTTCAAAGGAGAGATTACTATCAACTTGGATCCCCAGGTCCCTAATAACTTTCTCTGTACTTAATGGGTTTCTACCTATGTGGTAATTTGTGGGCACATTGTTTTTGCCAAAGGGTATGTCTATACATTTTTTGGCATTTAGCTTTAAACCATGGTGCTGGCACCAGTTATCTGTCTCTGTGAGACCTTTTTGAAGGATATTTGTGTCAGCTGGAGAGTCGATTATGGCGCCCAGTTTGCAGTCATCTGCGAACTTGGTGAGGCATAGTCCTCCCACGTTTGCCTGTACCTTGGAAAAGTATATACCGAACAAGAGTGGTCCCAGGACAGAAACCTGTGGGATGCCACTTGTGACCGGTTTCGAGTCTGACATGGCTCCAGCAACTCTCACTCTGTGGGTTCTGTCTTTGAGCCAGTTTGCGACCCATCTTGTGACATAGGGGTTTATATTTAAGCTGGATAGCTTATCTATGATGCCCGAGTGGGGTATTGTGTCAAATGCCTTTGCAAGGTCCAGATAGGCTGTGTGGACTACCTTCCCTTCATTTATGGCTTTGGTGACTGTTTCGAAGAAGTCAACCAGGTTCAAAAGGCAGGATCTGCCCTTGACAAAGCCAAACTGGGTAGGATCTAGTGTCTGCAGGTCCCCAATGTCTTTGTTTATGAGCTCCATGATGATCCTCTCCATAGCCTTGCAGACTAAGCTAGACAGGCTTATGGGGTGATAGTTTCCAGGGTCTGTAGAGGCTCCACCTTTGTGGAGTGGGACCACTGTTGCTGTACCCCATTCTGTGGGCACATATCCTGTAGTGAGGCTGAGATTGTATAGCTGTTTTATTTGAGGGATTAGTTCCTCTTGGAGTTCATGTAGGACGCAACCTGGGACACCATCTGGTCCCGTGGAAGCAGTGTTTTTTGCTTTGGAGAGGGCAGCCTTCACCTGAGCATCAGAGATGTTTGGGAGGCAGCTCTCTGCCGGGATAGATACTTGCTCTTTTGGGGGGGGAGGGGGGAGAAGTTTGAACTGAACCTGTCTGCCAGGATATTGGCGATGTCTGTGGGTTCAGTGTATTTTTTGTCATTTAGAATCAACTCAGAACAAGTCTGGGAGTTGCATCCCAGGTTCCTAACATAACTGAAAAAAGCCTTATGACTGTCTTTGGTGTCCTGTGCAATTTTTCTCTCGAAGCTGACCTTGGAGGATTTTATGAGGGATCGTAATTTTTTGCTAGTACTGATCAGAGATGCCTTCCCTATTAGGGATTTTGCTCTGTCATGTAGTAGCTTCCTCCTTCTGTTGTACAGTTTATTTATGGCAGGGGTCCACCAGACTGGACGCCTGCCTTTGGATGATTGGGTCTTGGTTTTGTTTGGGATAGCATGATCCATGCATTCCTGGAGATGTCCGTAGAATGCGTTTATATAGGATTCTGCAGTTTGGGCCATAGTTTCCACTGGCCCTGGGGCCTTGAAGGATTCCACTTCGGTTTTGAGAAGTGAGAAGTTCACTTTTGAGAGGTTTTTCACTGTGGTTTTCTGGGCTGAGGGTGGGGTCGGGATGTGGACATCCAGTGAAATTAATTTATGGTCTGATCTTACCAATGAGGGATATACTTCTGGTGTGGAGCATAGAGTCCCCATGTTGGTAATGATCAGGTCTAGTATGTTGTCCCCTCTTGTGGGAGTGGTGACTAGTTGTTCCATAGCATTTGAGTTTATAATTTCCAGGAACCTTTGGGCTGAGGTGCTGGGGCTTGAGTAGTGCTCCCAGTCAATGTTTGGGTAGTTGAAGTCATCCAATATAATGGTGTTCAGAGAGATCTTCATGTTCTCCAATGTTTTCAGGAAAGCCGAGTGGGATTCCTGACTTTGAGAGGGTGGTCTGTAGGATGCTATAAATTGAAAAGCAGTCTTGCCCACTGTTAGTTGCACATGGATGGTCTCCGATATTTCGTGCAATGCCACTAACCTGGAGGTGTGGATATCCTTGATAAATATGGAAACTCCTCCTCTTTTTGTGGTTTGGTCTGGGTTTTGGGGCCAAAAAGCATGATATGAGGTATAGCCTGGTAGTGCTGGGGTGCTCTCTGGAGCCTTGAACCAGGTTTCTGTCACTGCACAGATATCGATGTTCTCCATACTGAGGACAGCTTTGAGTGTGTGCATCTTGAGGTTAAGACTTCTGGCATTAAGCAGCATTACCCTTATTTTCTTGTTCCTTGTGCTGTCTATAGGGGTGGGTTTGACTTTTTAGCCTTGTCTAAAAAAGGCACTATGGGGGTGGCAAGAGCCTTTGCCAATATCCGAAAGCCCAGTGGTGACAGGTGCAAGCAGTCCCTAGCGAAGCAACGTGACTTGTCGAGCATGTCATCCCAGGCTGACAGACACTGGATCCCCTTTGAATGACACCAAAATTTTAGCCAATTGTTAAAATTGATCATTTTGTCTTTGTACTGTGGCATCATTCTAGGTGAGGGTAAGATGCTGCTCAAGGTCAGGGTCATACCAGCCTGGGCTACATGATCAGAGAGCTCCTCTTTGTCTCTTTTCATGTAGTCCAGGGAGGTACATCTCAGGTCATTCACACCAGCATGTACAATGACTGAGTCATATTTGTATTTGCTTTGGATTGACCTGAGTGCTTGCATTATGTGGCGGATCCTAGCACCCGACAGGCAGCTCACCGTGACCTTCTCTTTATTCAGCCTGGTGAGCGGGACGTCAGTGTGTCTGACAATAGAGTCACCTATTACAAGAGTATCAGGTGTGTTATTCAGCCTTAAGGGCTGTGGCTGCTTGGCACACTGACTTAGTGGGCTATGTGTTGTGCGTGTTTTGTTTTGAGGTAGCGTTTGCTTGGATGTCTGCTTTGGAGGTCTCTGTTGCTTAGGTAGATTTTTATTTAGAGCCTCCGAGTTTGTTTTTGTGTATTTATTTGTCTGGTTCGCTGATGTGGTGGGACTATGTGATACTGGAATTGTGTTGTGTGAGGTTACCTTCTCCTCCTGACTGGTTACATCAGTTTTGAGATGAGAGAGCTCAGCCTCCAGTTTGGCTAAATAGTTGCATCTCTCACATATATTTGAACCTGTTTGGAGGAGGAGAGGGTTGTCCATGTACATGAGACAGTTGTAACATTGGCTCAAAATTCCCAGATTCACCAGCTGGACTGGAGAGGAAACCATTGACTGACCTTTGGACATGCTAGAGTAATATAGGGAAACTGAATTTAAGATGGACCAATAGAGGACAGGGTAATCGTAGAGAGTATAAGAGTAAGTAGTGCTTATGGTTTAATAGTGCTAACTTGTAGGATTACTTAATTGGACCAGTGAAGGGCCTTAGAATGAGAATATGGTGTTTAAATTGAGAGATAGAGCAGTTCTAAGGGAAAAAGTGAAGAGCAGACTTTGTGGAGCCAGGAATAGTTTAAACACAATTAGGCGGCGCTGCCCGCTGTTGCGCTATGCACAAAAACGTGCAAAACTGCGGAAAAGAGGGTTTTAAGAGAGGAAGATGAAGGCGTTTGGAATTGACCCAAAATGGCCAATAAAACTACAGTTTCAAGTCAGTAACCACTCCCACAGGAGCAGGCAGGCTGCTCAATGTTTTTCACTGCCACTGATCAACAAAGAGACTTCCTTTTAGCCCAAGCAAAAAATGGTCTCCAAGAAACTTACAAACAGTTCAAGAATAGGAAGCCTGCAACTGAACTTTTTTAAATCTCAGAAAAGTGGGAAAAAAGCAAGATTTTTTTTGTTTTTTTTGTTTTTTTTTTCAGAGATAGCAGAGGTTCTGTTGTTGATATATGTGTAGAAAATGTACTGAGACCCCAAGGTTGTGGTGCTTAGGGGGTGTAAACTCATGGATGCATTGGAAATATGTGACATACTGTTAGGTAGGGACCTCAGTTTGTAATATTTATGCATAGTTTGCACATGTAATTTCACATCATGCACAGGAACTGGACAGTAAACAGCAGTAATGCAGCATAATATAAAATTTTCATAGTGAGGCAAGCAGTGGGTTTTCACAAAATTGAGCAAAGTTCATATGTATGCAAGCTACACATGTTTGAGTGTAGGTAAGCAGTGTGCAAATGTGAGCTACATTGCTAAAGCCTGATAGTTAATAGTGAATATATAAAATACACCTGCTGCTTTAACTGAGTCTGTGGCAGCATTTATCAATGCATTGGTACATTCCTTTTTTGGCCTAGATGGTACTGGATTTGAATGCAGGTGTATCTAATACTTTAAAATACTTTTTATTACAGAGTGATAATTCAGTGACCTGAATTGTTTAAATGAGATATGTTGCTATGTGTTGGAATTAGTGTTGCCATCTGTTCAATTTTTTCCAGACTATCCAGAAATCAAACTGAATCTCTGGTAGTCATGAAAACACTGTGCAAACTCCAGTATTTTGTTTAAAGAAACAGACTATCAGAGTGTGTTTTACAGAAAAGTATAGTAAAACTACAAAATGAAGACATCAGGAATGCAAAAAGAGAGCATTCCTCCTTAGCTGACGATGTAGGTGACATCACAAAATGGGCAGACAGTGGGTGGAAGAGGGGAGGAAATGGGGAGGGTTATGGGAGGTGTGAGGGGGTTTGTCTTTGGTCTGGTTTTAGCAGCAGTGAAAGGTGCCAACCCTAGTCGGCATAGTGCAACGAGGTTAACTGGCATTGTGTGGAGTAACTGCATCAGTTTGCCGCTGCTCATCATTGCTTTGGATTGGTGCATAATGTGCACCTTCTTGCAAGCATGGAGCCCAAAAAGTGAAGGGATCCATTTCTTTTTCTGCTACTTGTGTTTAGTGTCTATTTTTGACCAGATTAAAGGTGGTAAAATGGGGTAGATAGGAAAGTGGTGAAATGGGGAGCAAGCAGGGGGAATAACAAATTCTGAAAGTTAGTAGTGAGTCTCTGGAATACATCTGCTACTTAACTGACTCTCTGGCAACAAATTTTAATGTAGTTAATGCAGTGATACATTCCTTTTTTGGGTCCTGATGACACTGGGTGTGACTACAGCTGTATGTAATACTTTTAATTACATTTGCATTGTTGTGGCTGTACATTGGTGCGTTATGTGCACCATCGTGCAATAATGCATTAAAGCAAAGAAATAAGGAAGATAGAACAATGGTGGAAAGGGAAGCAAACAGAGGAAGAACAAAGGCAAAGCAATACAGGAATTTGCAGGATAGAAGTAGGAAAGAACCATAGCTATCCGTTTCTTCAACATTAAAAATGAATCATATGTGCAGAATACTAGCTGAATGTGGACTATCACCTCCAGAGAGAGAGGTGTGTCCAAAACACAATTATGTTGTATATCCAGTTAGACTGAATCAAGTGTATTAAGAAGATGTGTGCGAAATGGAGAGCTATGTATGGGAGGAGTTTTTTTTGTGAGACAGGTGCCCATTTTTTTTTCTGAAAGAGAGTGAGGAATGTCGGGGAATGAACATAGAAATGTTTGGGTGAGGGAAGTTGGGTAGGTGAGGAAGCAATTGCAGACAGACAAGACAAATGAGACAAGAGACAGTGATGGTGATGGACACAAAAATTTAGGGGACACTATGATTGGGGTGAGGGTGGTACATCACGAACCCATGGTTAAGCTAGGTGACAGTGAGAATTAAGTTCTCACCAACTGGACTGTCATCACTGTCACTTCCCTCCGCTGTTGGCATGGATGCCTGACAACTGCATATCCTCCTCCTGGTATCATGTAAAAATGAGTGAGAGCAGCATCTCTAGCTGGTGTAGTTGTGCACCAACAGTGTGCCGCACACTGCTACAAACCATCCCTGGCAATTCAGCATGGGTGACAAAATCACCACCTCCTCTACTGCTCCTGGAGGATACCACTGGATCACTTTCTGGGGCAGGGCTACCTGAGGGGAAGGTAGTGCAGGGGCAGCAGATGTGCTGTTACCAGGTTAGCTCCCAGACATGCTAGACAATGGTGCTGGAGCCAGTGCAGGGGGTGGGCACATCCTGTGGGGCAGGTCTACTCCACTGTGCTGTTGAGCATTTAGTGATGTGGTACACATGAATGACATGGACACAATTTGTTGACACATAATAAAAAAATGAAAATAAAAAAGAGAGAAAATAGGGGTTAGGGTGAGAGAAAAAAATAAGATATAAGATTAATACTGTCTGTGATGTTCAGTTAATATCCCACTGGACCACCACCAATAATGTGACATCCCCCATTTAAAACCCGGGACAGTAATTAAGGAGCCTCAATTTCCACTACTGACTCCAGTGTGGGAAAGTCATGGAAACACCAGAGTAGAGAGCACACAAGAGTAAAATTCCACAATTTTCCTTAAGAACACAACAGGAACATGCCCTATTTCCTGGGACTGGACTATATACCTCTGTCTACCCCAAATGTAATCCCTTATTATACACTTCAGAGCAATGAATTCCAGTTTAAGATCTCTCACTCACTCACACTCAAAATAAATTCAAATCTCACACACTCAAACACTTATGGGAAGCCTGACACAGATTTCCAGATGTGTCGTCTCCAAATACAAATGGTAAATGATGCCACCAGAGTCAGGCAGGTCTATACGAACTTCAAAGGGTGATCATGTATTAAAAGTTAAATATCAAAATAAATGATAGTTATGACTAGAAGCAGCCAGGCATTCAATGTGACCTGGGGAGTATCAAACAGGTATAAACACTCTCTAAACTGTAAAGAATATACTGATTGTTCAGCCACAATGTAAAGTAATAAAAATATTTAATAATAAGTAAATGATTACAAGAATGTAAATCAATAACTTTCCATCATCATCATCATCTTCTTTCAGCTGTTCCCATTCGGGGTCGCCACAGTGGATCACCTGTTTCCATTTCTTCCTGTCCTCTACATCTTGCTCTGTCACACCAACCACCTGCATGTCCTCTCTCACCACATCCATAAACCTTATCTTAGGCATTCCTCTTTCCTGTTACCTGATTGCTTCATCCTTAGCATCTTTTTCCCAATATACTCAGCATCCCTCCTCAGCACATGTCCAAACCAACGTAATCTTGCCTCTCTGGCTTTGTCTCCAAACCTTCCAACCTGGGCTGACCCTCTAATAAACTTATTCCTAATCCTGTCCACCCTCGTCCACCCAGTGCAAATCTTAACATCTTTAACTCTGCCACATCCGGCTCAAGCTCCTGCCTTTTTATCAATGCCACTGTCTCCAACCCATATAACAGAGCTGGTCTCACTACCCTCTTGTAGACCTTCCCATTCACTCTTACAGGTACTCGTCTGTCACAAATCACTCCTGACACTGTTCTCCACCCACTCCATCCTGCCTGTACTCTCTTCTTCACCTCTCTTCCACACTCACCATTACTCTGAACTATTGACTCCAAGTATTTAAACTCATCCACCTTCGCCAGCTCTACGCCTTGCATCCTCACCATTCCTCTATCCTCCTTCTCCTTCACACACATGTATTCTGTCTTAGTCCTGCTGACCTTCATTCCTCTTCTGTCTAGAGCATATCTCCATCACTCCAGGGTCTCCTTCACCTGTTCCCTACTCTCACTACAGATCACAATGTCATCTGCAAACATCATAGTCCAAGGGGACTCCAGTCTGATCTCGTCTGTCAACCTGTCCATCAACATTGCAAATAAGAAAGGGCTCAGAGCAGATCCTTGATGTAACCCCACCTCCACCTTAAACACATCCATCACTCCCACAGCAGACCTCACCACTGTCACACTACCCTCGTACGTATCCTGTACCACTCTTACATACTTCTCTGACACTCCTGTCTTCCTCATACAATACTACAACTCCTCTCTAGGCACCCTGTCATATTCTTTCTCTAAGTCTACAAAAACACAATGCAACTCTTTTTGACATTCTTTGTACTTCTCCATCAACACTCTCAGAGCAAACATTGCATCTGTAGTGCTCTTTCCTGGCATGAAACCATACTGCTGATCACTAATCATCACGTCCCTTCTTAACCTAGCTTCCACTACTCTTTCCCATAACTTCATGCTGTGACTGATCAATTTAATCCCTCTGTAGTTACTACAGCTCTGCACATCACCCTTATTCTTAAAAATCGGTATCAAAACACCTTTTCTCCTTTCCTCAGGCATCCTCTCACTTTCCAAGATTTCATTAAACAATCTGGTTAAAAACTCCACTGCCATTTCACCTAAACACCTCCATGCTTCTACAGGTATGTCATCTGGGCCAACAGCCTTTCCATTCTTCAAACTCTTCATAGCTATCCTTACTTCCTCCTTGCTCATCCATTGTATTTCATGATTCACTATCCCTACATCATCCAAACTTCTCTCCTTCTCATTCTCTTCATTCATCAACCCCTCAAAGTACTCTTTCCATCTCCTCAACACACTCTCCTCACTTGTGAGTATGTTTCCCTCAATATGCTTTATCACCCTTACCTGCTGCACTTCTTTCCTAGCTCGGTCCCTCTGTCTAGCCAACCGGTACAGGTCCTTTTCTCCCTCCTTAGTGTCCAACCTTTCATACTACTCTTCACATGCCTTATCCTTAGCCTTCGCCACCTCTCTCTTTGCCATGCACCTCCTCTCCTTATACTCCTGTCTACCTTCTTCATCTCTCTAACAATCCCACTTTTTCTTTGCCAATCTCTTTCTCTGTGTACTCTCCTGTACTTCCTCATTCCACCATGTTTCCTTGTCATCCTTCTGTCCAGATGTCATACCAAGCACCTTTCTAGCCGTCTCCCTTACTAGATCTGCTGTAGTTACCCAGCTATTTGGTAACTCTTCACTGCCACACAGTGCCTGTCTTAACTCATCCCTGAACATCACCTCACAATTACCATTTTTCAATTTCCACCATTTGATCCTTGGTGCTGCCCTCAAACTCCTCCTCCTCTTCTTGATCACCAACGTCATCCTAAAAACCACCATCTTATGCTGCCTAACTACACTTTCCCTGGTCACCACTTTACAGTCTCCAATCTCCTTCAAACTGGCCCTCCTACATAAGATATAATCCACCTGTCTGCATCTTCCTTTCCATAAACACCAGAATTCAATCCCTAGAAATATATACCTTCCTAATCTAACTAGAGAATACTGTTTCTGATCTAATCTAAACCATAACAGCAAGGCAAAGGCAAGCTTACAGTTTTTGGTGAGTCATGTTTTGGGGTATGTACTGCACAGCACTGTAAAAGACTACAACTCTTCACTAACTGCTCTTCAGCTGACTTCAACAATCTCTTTTACAGCCCAGTTTAACAGTCTCAATAGTCTTATTTTAAAAATAACAATCAGCTGTTTGAAAAAAGTTCTTTTTCCTGTCAGTCATCTGTTTAAATAATCACCTAGCAACCAGGAACATTCTAATGACATTACCTACTGATCAGCTGATTCTCCACAGACAGTCTGTAGTTTAGAATCTCCTTCATTAACATGTGCAATTAGAAATGTATCAACACACTAACATATTCTTTAAACATTTTGTATAAACAGGGAAATACTTCAAATTTTAAAAACTGATTTTCATTTTCGCAGTTAGACATGTTAGCATACAATACAACACCATCCCCCACTGTGGAATCATAGATAAACTTACTAAGCTGGGCATAAACCCCTACGTCACTCGATGGGTTGCCAACTGGCTTACTAACAGAACCTACACTGTAAAAGTAGCTGAATCCAAATCCAGCTCCAGACAAGTGACAGGTAGAGTACCTCAGGGTTCAGTCCTGGGACCGCTCTTGTTTGATATCTACTTCTCTGAAGTACAGGCCAACACTGAAGAACTCTGGCTAAAACAGTTCGGAGATTACTGCAAACTGGGATCCATTACTGATTCCCCAAATGATGTAGATATTCTACAAAAGGGCCTTACAGAAAAAGATGCTTGGTGCCAGAGCCATGGGCTCAAGCTCAGTGTGAAGAAGTGTATAGTTATCCCCTTTGGGAAAAACATGTACCCATGAATTACCATATAGGTGGCAGTACACTAAACACTGAAAGTGTGATAAGAGACTTAAGAACACAGGTGGACAGTGGTCTCACCTTCGATAACCACATCGTCACAACAGTCAAGAAATCTTTCTATGTGACACCCTTCATCCCTAAGGACTTTTCATCCAGAAAAAAGGAGATCATTGTCCCACTGTACTCATCCCACCTTAGACCCATCATAGAGTACAATGCCCCATTTGGTATGTATCTCATGAGACATCTGCAACAACTGGAAAGACTGCAAAAACACCTCATTAAAAGAATTACAGGCCTAATGCAGCTGCCCTATGCTGACCGACTGAAAAAAACCCAGCTATACTATGTCGCATATCGTCTACTCAGAGGCAATCTCTGCTTAACATACAAGGCCATGTCAAACCCAGAACTGTTGTACATGCTACACTTAAAGAAACCTCAATCCAGCAGAACCACATGCTCCAGGGACCTAAACCTTGTCATCACAATAAACAAAACATGCTGGAGGGATAGGTTCCTGACCCAGAGACTCCCCATACTCTGGAATAGACTGCCCATACAAGTCAAGCAGAGCACCTCCTTGGCCCTCTTCAAAAGGATCCTTGACGACTGGATGGGAGATAGGAAATTTACCCCGGGGATCACGTCAGTTGCCCTGCTAGACAGGGGTTCAAGAAAGTAAATATTATGCGCGGAAATAGCCAGGGAATTGTTATGGCTATGCTTGTATAGGCCCTAAGGCCGATAGCCTAGTACCAACCTATGAACCTATGAACCTATAATCTGAGAACATACACAAATCTCCTGCCAGACATGCTAACACAGAGGACAGTGTTTTCATTTTCTTCACATTTCTCCCATCTTATGACTCCAGCATGATTTTCAGGTGACCCTTGAAAACTGACACTTGAGAAAAATGGGTCTACCTGGGAATATTAACCCATTCCTCTCCCGGACAATCCATCTGCATTAGCATTATTAACCTCACTGCAATGTTGTATGGTCATATCATATTCTTGCAATCACAGACCCCACTATATGTCAAAAATGAGTTGACTGTAGTAAACCACCAGGAACACAAAAACGTATATAGAAAACAGATTCCCACAATACTAAAAACACTTAATTTATTCAACTTAACAAGATAAAGCTTTTGGGATATACCCTTCCTCAGTAATCAATGCCAAACGTTAAAACACACATCATTATATACCATAAAAGCATAACACACATGATACAGCCAACCAATGAAATCATTCATAGGTTCATAGGTTCATAGGTTTATACTAGGCTATCTGCCCAAGGGCATTTATAAGCCTAGCCCAGAGTTTTGTGGCTTTCGCCACCCCTTTACTATGCCCATTATTTTGCTGCGCCTCTGTCAAGCAGTGACACTGAGATAATCCCTGGGGTATATCTGCGATCTCCCATCCATTGGTCAAGATTTCTCTTGAACAGAGTCAGCGAGGTGCTCTGCCTCACATGTACCGGGATTTTGTTCCACAGCATAGGGAGTCTCTGGGTGATGAATCTGTCCCTCCAGCATGTCCTATTAATAACCGTGTCAAGGTTTAAGTCTCCCGCCCTTGTAGTTCTGAGGGATCAAGATTTTTTGAGGTGAAGCATGTTCATCAATTCTGGGTTGGACATGGCCTTGTATGTCAGGCACAGATCACCTCTGAGCAGACGGTAAGCAACTGAATAGAGCTGGAGTTCCTTCAGTCAGGCAGCATAGGACATATTTTTGAGACCCTTTATCCTTTTGGTGAGGAACTTTTGGGGCCTTTCCAGTTGCTGCAGGTGTCGTGTCAGATACATTCCGAATGGGGCTTTGTACTCAATCATTGGTCTGATGAGTGATGAGTACAGGGGGACGATGACTTCCCTTGATCTAGATGTGAATCCCTTCATGATCAGGTGGGCAATGTAGAAGGTCTTCCTAACTACTTTGGCAACGTGAGTGTCAAACAAAAGGTTACTGTCAACCTGGGTCCCCAGATCCCTGATAACCTCTTCTGTGCTTAGTGGGTTGCCGCCTATATGGTAGCTAGGGGTAACCTTGTTTTTCCCGAAGGGTATGACTATGCATTTTTTGGCGTTTAACTTTAGGCCATGGCTCTGGCACCAGTTATCCATTTCTATAAGTCCCTTCTGAAGGATATCTGTGTCAGATGTGTTCTCAACTATGACGCACAGTTTGCAGTCATCTGCAAATTTTGTCAGCCATAATCCTCCTGTGTTTGCTTGTACTTCTGAAAAGTAGATGCCGAACAGGAGTGGGCCCAGGACTGAGCCCTGTGGGACACCACTTGTGACAGGCTTTGAGTCTGACATGGTGCCAGCAACTCTGACCCTGTGGGTTCTGTCACTTAGCCAGTTTGCAACCCATCTTGTGACGTATGGGTTTACATTTAAGCTTATGAGTTTTTCAATGATACCTGAGTGGGGTATTGTGTCGAAAGCCTTTGCCAGGTCAAGGTAGGCTGTGTGGACTGCCTTTCCCTCATCAATGGCCTTGGTGACTGTTTCGAAAAAGTCAACCAAGTTTAAAAGGCATGATCTGCCTTTGACAAAGCCAAACTGGGTCGGATCCAAAGTCTGCAAGTCCCCTATGTCTCTATTTTTGAGTTCCATTATGATCCTCTCCATAGCTTTGCAGATCAGGCTTGTCAAGCTGATGGGACGGTAATTTCCAGGGTCAGTGTAGGCACCGCCTTTGTGAAGTGGGACCACAGTTGCCGTACGCCACTCCTTGGGCACGTATCCTGAGGTGAGGCTAAGATTAAACAGCTGCCCTAACTGCGGGTTTAATTCCTCATTGAGTTCATGGAGCACACAACCGGGGACACCATCTGGTCCCATGGATGCTGTGTTTTTTTGCCTTGGAGAGAGCAGTTCTCACCTGAGCGTTAGAGATGTTTGGGGGGCTACAATCCTCTGGTATAGATATCTCACCTTTTGGGGGGGGGGAGTTTGCACTGAACCTGACAGCCAGTATGTTGGCAATGTCTGTAGGTTCAGTAATTTTTACATCATTTTGAACTAATTCTGAGCATATCTGGGAGTTTCCTCCCAGGTTTCTAACATAGCTAAAAAAGGCCTTATGATTGTCTTTTGAGTCCTTAGTGACTTTTCTCTCAAAATTTGCCTTGCATGATTTTATGAGAGATCTTAGTTTTTTACTTATAATGATCAAAGGTGTCTTCCCTTTTAAGGATTTTGCCCTATCTTGTAGTAGCTTCCTCCTTTTGTTGTAGAGCTTGTTTATGGCTGGGGTCCACCAGACTGGACACTTGCCTTTGGTACAAAGAGTCTTTGTTTTTTTTGGGATTGCCTGATCCATGCAGTCCTGTAGGTGCTGGTAGAAGGCATTTGTGAGTGATTCAGTGGCTTGAGTAATGGTTTCCACAGGCTCGGGGGCCTTAAAAGAGACCACACCAGTCTTTAGAAGTGTGAAGTCGGCTTTTGAGAAGTTCTTCACTGTGGTTTTTTTTATCTCAGGTGGGGGCGGGATGTGGAATTCCAGTGATATTAGTTTATGGTCTGATCTCACCAGTGAGGGGTATACGTCCGGTGTTGAACATTGTGACCCCATGTTTGTGATGATGAGATCTAGTATGTTTTCTCCTCTTGTGGGGATGGTGACTAGTTGTTCCATGGCATTTGAGTTTATGAACTCTGGGAACCTTTGGGCTAGAGTGTTGGGGCTTGAGTAGTGATCCCAGTCTATATTCGGGTAGTTGAAGTCACCTAGTATGATGGTGTTTGGAGATACATTTATCCCCTCCAGTGTTTTCAGGAAAGCTATGTGAGGTTCCTGAGATTGAGAGGGTGGCCTGTAACATGCTACAAATTGCAGAGCAGTCTTGCCTATGGTTAATTGCACCTGGATGGTCTCAGATGCATCGTGTGTTGCCACCAACCTTGAGGTGTGGGTGTCCTTGATGAATATAGACAACCCCCCTCCTTTCTTGGTGTTGTCCGGATTTTGGGGCCGGAACGCATGATATGAGGTAAAACCTGATAGTGCCGGGGTGCTCTCGGGAGCCTTGAACCAGGTTTCAGTCACAGCACAGACATCGATGTTCTCCATACTGAGAAGGGCCTCGAGTGCGTGCATCTTGAGGTTGAGACTTCTGGCACTGAGCAGCATTACCCTTAGTTTTTTTTTTCCTTTTTTGTGTTCTAGGGTGGTAGTAATTACTACTTAAAATTTATAAAAAAAAAGAAGAAAAATGTATACTAAAATATTTGATATAAGCACAAATATAAAAATATATTTAAAATTGCTTATGTTATATGCAAAATTGTATCTAAAAGTATTATTTATACTGCATTTGTCTTTCAACTAGATAAGGTTTTATAGCTATTATATTATTTAATCCAGGAAATTTATCAGCATCTAGTCTAGTTATCCATTTATATTCAGCAATGTCCAGTTTGTTGTTGATATCACCTCCTCTTATGTTTCGATGCAATACTTCTAGAACTTTAAATTTAAATACATGTTTCATCATATTCATAGACCCCACCTCAGTAACTTGGCATTTTGCATACTGACCCTATTAAACCACATTAATGGGATATAATCTGTGAGTACAATTAATTTTCTCCCATAAAGATAAAGCTGCAGCTTTTCCAATGCCAACACTATGGCCAAACACTCTTTCTCCATGCCTGCATAACACTCTTCTCTAGGGAGGAGTCTATGGCTCAGATATACCACTCAGTGCTCTTCTTCGTCTGCAGAAACTTGGCTAAGTAGAGCTTCCACCCCATAATTTGAAGCATCTAACTGTACAATACCTTCATTATTGTAATCTGAGCTAGCTAACATAGGGGGTCCTCCCAAAATTTCTTTACATTTTTGGAATGCCTGTTCACAATCTGTGGTCCACACTACCTTGACAGATTTATTCTTCCTAGTTAGATGAATAAAGTGTGCAGCTATGCCACTGTAATTGGGTCCAAATTTCCTGTAGTACCCCTCTGTCCCTAGAAATGCTCTCACTTGCTTCGTAGTAACAGGAACTGGCCATGCTTGAATAACTTCCACCTTTATAAGTTCTGGCCTAATTTTACCACTTCTCACTCTGTTTCCTATTTAAGTGATCTCTGCCATACCCACTTGACACTTACTGGGTTTAATGGTTAATCCTGCCTTACTTAATCTATCCAAGACCTCCCTAATATGTTGGTCTGCAAATGCCTATAGCATAGTCTTCAATGCAGAGTTTAACCTCTCTACAAGACCATTAGTCTGGTAATAGTAGGGGGTCCACTGACAAGTCAGCGAGTCTGACATGAGGTTGGCACCTCAGTCAGTCCATATTTCCTGTAGAAATCCTGCTCTGTGGAAGATTTGTAGCAAAGCATTTGCCACCTTCTCTACCTCAATAGATGACTGAGCCAGCATCTCAGGATATATGGTAGCATAGTCTACTACCATCAAGATGTATTTCTTTCCTGTAGAACTTGGTGTACTCAGGGATCCTATGATATTCAGGGCCACTCTCTGAAATGGCTCTTTTATAACAGGCAAAGGCATTAATAAAGTTTTAGCCTTATCCCCTGTTTACCAAACATTTTGGTACTGTTCACAAGACCTAAAATATCCTATCACATCCCTCACAAACCTAGGCCAACAGAAATTTTGCATAATATGTCTGTTAGTATGTCTTATGTCCATAAGAGCAGAGAAAATAATGTCATGTGCTATAGCTAAAAGTGGCAGAAGGTAAGCTCTAGGCACTACCAACTGCCATGTTACTTTGTATTCACTTTGAATAATCGAATGTTCAGAACATTGATGTTCAGATCATCGAGACCAGAACATCGATGTTCAGAACATCAAAAATTCAAAATGAACCGGAAAATAAAATCACATACACTATGTTATGCAGGGGGGCTTCATACCCCTGCACCCCCCACACACCCCCTACTTTAATATTCCAACTCCGAGATCACCCTACAGTGGGGTAAGGGAAATATCCTGTTTACTGCTATATGCGGTAGCCCTAAATGGGAGATTTTCCGTACCCTAACTGCAATGCCAACACTCAGATGGCACACACAACATCCAGGGCACCTTGCTGCCCTGCATACACACCCAACATTCCACAATCTCACTTACCTGGCACTTCCACTTTAAACCTTTGATGTTCTGAACTTCGATGTTCTGGTCTCGATGATCAGAACTTCAATGTTCTAAACATTCGATGATTTAAATGGAACCCGTTACTTCACCTTCTAGCCCACCTCCAGGAGTCCACTCTCTATACAACAAACCTTTGTTCCAGTATACATACTACACTGTTCCTTGAGCCTCAGGTGCCTCCTTTGCCATCTCCCTCAAGCTTTGTAATGTAGAATCCATAAGTTGAGCCTGTCTCAACTCTACCTACATGACCTTCCCCAGCTCCATTTCTGCAGCAAGCCTAGTGACTTTTGACAGCTGGGCCTCACTGTCACTCTGGGTACCAGCACCTCCATCCTCACAGTCATGGTATCCAAGGGAACATCAGTACCACCAGTAACTGTGGCTCACATTCACACTTACTCCTACCAGATAGCACCTTCTCTGAAACAGCCACCAAGCCAGTCCCAGCTTCAGGTATGATATCTTTCTGGGTCTCTCCCAGACTACTGGACCTACATGCCTTTCTCCAATCCTGACTGCATGTCACTGCATGTACACAAGTTACTGCATCACCAAAGTCATTCTCTATCAGGATATCTGCAAGAATATCTTCAAACACACCACTTTGCTTGCTTCCTTTTCCACCCTCCTAGTGAAGATGGACCCTAGCCAAAGGTATTTGGAACACTGTCCCTTCCAGTACTCTGAATGGAGTGGACTGCCCAAGTAAGTACTGCACTTCTCTAACTACTGCAAGCCTCACAATTGTTATATCAGAAGCTGTGTACCTCTTAGCAGTTCCCCATTTACCATCTACTAAGCTAGTATATAAATTGTGATGATAATTAGGTACCCCTGTTGTTTTTAAACAACTTACCTCTGGCAGTTTGTCATCCACAATAACTGGCTCCCTCATCTTCTGTTTCTCATCTTGCCTCAGTGGACATTTGGCTGCTATGTGTCCCCTCTGGTTACACTTGAAACATCTAATCCCTAACCATTCACTTGGGTTAGTAGCTTCCCCTGTTACTGGTGTACTCTGTTGGAGTTGTTTAGACTCTCCCCTATGGATTCCTTTATGCCCATCTGCACCACTGGGTATCACTTTCTTATGCAGTGATGCTGTGCTTGCCAAGTAGAGGTCCTCTTTTCTCCCCAACTCCTCTGCAAAGTTACATTCATGGTCTGCTAACCAGACTCTCATGTTATTAGGCAAAGTGCAGAGGGCTTATTCCCTCACCGAAAAGTCTGCCAGTCCCTAAAAAGTGGTGACCTGACACCCACTTACCCATATGAGAAAGTATGTACTAAAGTCAGCAATATAGTCGCGTACACTTTCATCTGCCTTGTGTCTATGTTCACAAAACTTTTTGCTCTATGCAGTAGGTATAAGTTTGAAACAGTCAGATAAGCAACATTTAATTTTTGTCTTAATTCAAACAATCTACATCATTAATCTTTGCTACAGTCTGAACAGCTTTACCATGGAGCAAGGAAGTCAGGAGCTAAACTCAGAGCTTAATGATCAACATCATATTTTCTACATACGCTGCCAAAAATATAAATAAAATTATCAAAGTCATCCCCATCCCTGTGCTAAGGAAAATGTTTACTGGCCTTTACAGCATCTGGGATCTAGTTGCTCCCTTCCTCATTACCTCCATGATCCTCTCAAAGGGTAAGAAGCTCCACTTCATGCTGGTGATGTCTCTCATTCTCCTTATGCTGTGTCTCATTGTCCTTAATGTCTAAACACCTCAGTATCTGTTCAGTCTCCAACCAGTTAGTCTCCAGTTCATATTGGCACTGCCTCCCCCTTTCCTCAGACTCCAGTTTCAATCTCCTTAACTCCAGAGGGATTCCCAGGTCCTCTAAAGAAAATGTGGGCTGCTCATCACCACACTAAACTGGAAATCCACTGATTGGCTGATCTGAGCTGTGGCTGCAACAAAGGCTGAAATCATTGCTTCCTTGGTCAGGTTGGTATGCACCAATCATCTGTCTTCACACTCCTTAGCCAACTGGATCTTTGTCAGCTTCCTAAGATTTTCTGCTGACATCCTTGCCTGCTATCCTTGACTATCTAACCAAAATAAATAAATAAATAAAAATGTGGTGGATTGAAATTCTGAATGTTTACCTTGTGGTTGTCAAGAGTGCTCACCTTAATGATAAGTACCTACAGGCTACTGAAATCTAATTAAAAATCCCACCACTGCCACCAATAAATGCAATATCCAGTTACTATCCCACTGAACTACCACCAATAATGTAACATCTCCCACTTAAAACCCAGGTCAGTAACTAAGGGCCCCCAGTCCCCACTACTGCCTTCAGTGTGGGAGCATCACAGAAGATTCCAGAGCACAGAGCACACAAGAGTAAAATCCCACAATTTCCCTTAAGAGCACAACAGGAATATACTATATTTCCTGGAACTGGACTATATTCCTCTGTCCACCCCAAATGTAATCCCTTATCATACACTCCAGTTAATGACCTCTGACTCACACTCAAAATAAATTCAAATCTCACACACTCAAACACTTAATGGAAGCCTGACCCATATTTCCATCTGTCCTCTCCCTAATACAAATGGCAAATGCTGTCACCAGAGTTAGACAGATCTACACACCAATCAAAGGGTGATCAATTGTTAAAAGTTAAATATCAAAATAAATGATAGCTATGACCAGAAACAGCCATGCTTTGAAGTGACCTGGGAAGTTTCAAACAAGTATACTCACTCTCTAAACTCTAAAGAATTCACTGATTGTCTAGTCATAATGTAAAGTAATGAAAAAAAATTAATAATAATTAAAATGATTACAAGAATGGAAATCAATAACTTTCAATAATAGCAGAATTCAATCACCAGAAATATAAAATTAAATTGTAGGATAGAAGTCCATCATTTTAGAAAAAATGTATATAAATAACTAAATTTTCCTAATCTAACTAGTGAATACTGTCTCTGATGTAATCTAAAACATAACAGCAAGGAATGGCAGGCTTACAGTTTTTGGTGAGTTCTTTTTTTTGGGTATCTACTGCACAGTACTGTAACCAACTGCAACTCTTCATTAACTGCTCATCAACTGACTTCAACAGTCTCTTTTATAGTCCAAGTTAACAGTCTCAACTGTCTTATTTTAAAAATAACCATCAGCTGTTTGTAAAAGCTCTTTTGCCTGTCAGTCATCTGTTTAGATAATCACCTAGCAACCAGGAACATTCTAATGACATCACCTACTTATCAGCCAATTCTCCACAGACAGTTTGCACTATAAAATCTCCCTCACAAACATGTGCAATTAGAAATGCATCAAAACACTGACAGATTATTTGAATATTTTGTATAAACAGGGAGATACTCAACATTTTAAAAACATATTTACATTTTCACAATTAGACAAGCTAGCAAACGATACAAGTTAATCTGAGAATATACACAAATCTCCTGCCAGACATGCTAACTTAGATGACAGTGTTTTCATTTTTTTTACACATTCATTTGTGACATACATAATTGACTGTATTGTCTTAACTTATACTTTTAATGCCACCACCAAGTAACAGATAACTTTTACTTTTAAGACTACCAGCTTTTAGCAGATGCACACTATGCTACAGATTGCAGCAAGTACACCTTGACATGTGCATGTATTGCATATATGCGTGTTCCGATTATACAGATTACACTTTGCAGCATTGCATGTGTGCCTCTAGTATAGAACTTTTACTTTAAATGTTTAAATTACAAATGGTTGAAGAATTAACAGTATCCTGTAGTTGGGAAGTGTGGTCTTTGAACCCAGAGTCTCTGACTAAAGTATAAAATTCACTCTCGGTTTGTGCTACAGACTAATGCATGCATACTTGTTTTTATAGGTGAGATATGAATGCTCAATTTGATACAACTTTATAAAATACCAAACAAAAACCTGTCTTTAACTTTTAATGCTAAAATAACACTACTATTCTTCTACATACACACCACAAGCTTCCCTCAGCCTCACCAATCTAACCCCATGGATTCATGCATTGACCTAATGGTCCCTGGCTGCTGTAGAAAAAAAACAGAACAGAACAGAATACCAATATGAATAGCAGTCTTGCCTATATTCAGCTTTTATGTCTTACAAGTGCTCTCTATAGTTGATACTTACACAAGTGTGGAATGTCTGCAGTCCTAAATTCCCTGATCCAGTAGTCAACGGTATTCCTCATCCTCCTCTGGAGGTCATTTAGTGATGTCTACATTGTTCACCAGTACGGGGGATAACAGTGGCACTGGTTACAACTCTGGCTAAACTATCCCCAGCTTCAGATCAATACTGGGAGCCAGAATAGTCTCCCTGCAAAAGTCTGGCACTGTGGATCTCCACTAGGAGAGTCCAATAAGAACCTTGGGCACCTGGGCACCCAATCTCTGTATCCAAAACCTGACACGTTCCCAGCAAACACCTGCCATGTCTGCCATGGATCTAAAGCAATAGAGAATAATACTTTCTGACCAATTCCAGTCATCTTGTTTACTGGGAGCACACTCACACTGTTTGAAAATGTTGGGCTCCACTTACCACTGTGAAAACACGGTTCATGGCAGTGAGTACTGGCAAGCACTGTTTCAATGGTAAGTAGAGTGCAACAGTAGCAAACAAAGCAAATACAATGTTATTGGATGTACAGGCAGTTATATATGTGTGCTAGATAAATGTGAAGGCCATGGTAGTCCAGATAGCGGAAATATACTTATGGGAATATAGTACACAATATACCCACAATCATATATTTCAGAATAAATGTGATAATACATAGATAAATGAATACAAAACTAAAACAATACTCATACCTCAGCCCTCATACATTTAATTAATATCAGCTACACTATGCCAAATGTTATAAGTGAGCTTGACTATAATAGGAAGTGGAACAACACTAAAAGTGTTTGGAATATGCTGTATTTGACCACAGGGCCATGTGTTGCAGTCCTACACATACACCTGTTACCACAAAATGGTTGAGAAAACAGTTCATAAGTTCATAGATTAGTACTAGGCTAACTGCTCTTGTGGGCCATTTTAAGCCTAGCCAATTAACTCAAGTGAGACTCAAGCCCTGAACCTTGTGGTTTTTAAGGTAAACATCTTAACCTTTATGCCAAACTCCCAGTTTATTTATTTATTTATTTTCCATTTGTTGACCGGGTTTGCCCGATTGAGCTAAGTAGCCCTTTTTCAGCTGCAGCCCAGGGAGTAAAGCTCCACATGTTCTACAGATTACATTTACAAAAATAAGTAAACAATCAACAACTGGTTTACAGAAAATATTCAAAGCAACATATACATAAAAAGAAGGATTTACTGCAGTAAACTAATCATTATGTCTGTCAAATTTAGAATCCTACATCATTCAGAAGGACTAGCAATAGTTTTGTCACCAGATATAAACTCTTACATTATGCAGATAAGAATGTATGCAATGTGTCTAGTATAGAAAAGTTAATGTGAGACAAGGTCTAGAAAGTTAAAGAAAGTTACATAAGTTGGCAGTAGATAGAGGTATGCAGTTAGGGTTGATAAACTGTTTAAGGGGGAGGGGTCTGGAGGCAGGTCCATTGCCTTAACAGGTGTGCTTTAGTGGCTAGCTTGAATTCACTAAGTTGCTTGAGTGACCTGATCTCTAGTGGGAGTTTGTTTCAAGCCTTGGAAGGATTATAGCTATAGAGAATACATCCTTTCTTAGTTTTAGGTTTGTGGATTTATAGCAGATCTAGGCTAGAGCTCTGGAGGGATCTAGCAGGCAAATAGTGGGAGATGGCAGATGATAGGGTAGGACAATATGAAGGCTGATAAAGGATAGAGTGGATGATCCCTAGCTGAGGGAGAAGAAGCTGGTAAGGTAGTTCTAGCCAGTTAAGGTGTTTGAGTGAGAGACAGTGAGGTGACTTGTAAGATTGATGGGCTGCAAATTTGGCTATCTCTTTATAGATAGATTCAAGTTTAGCAAGGAGTGTGGAGTTGAAGCAAGTAAGAATTTGAGAACCATATAATAGACTGGGTAGGAGGTAGGCATAAGAGAGAGTTAGTTTAGCTTCACTGGTGAGAAATGTTTTGTTACGGTAGAGGAGCTCTAGTTTCTGATGAGTTTTCCTGATACAGTTGTTAATGTGTAGATCGAGTTTAAGTTGGTCATCAATGATGACACCAAGGAGTTTAGTGCTAGCTTCCACTTCGATGTGTGCATTATTGAGGTACAGGATTGTGAAAGTGGATTTAATGCGGTTGTAGTTTTTATTAACAAAAATCGGTAGCTTAGCTTTTTTTGGGTTAAGGATAAACTGGTTATCAGAGAGTCAGTTTTCTACTGAATTAAAGGAAGTCTGTGTTGTAGAGATGAGTTCGGAGGGAGAGTCAGCAATATTGATGACAGTAGAGTCATCAGTGTATTGGACCAGTGATGACTGAGGACAGGAAGAATAAAGAAGATTAGTGAAGATGCTGAAAAGAAGTGGACCAAGGATGGAACCCTGATGGACACCCATTTTAACTGGGAGAGGAGGGGAGAGTACAGAGTGCAACTTCACTGCTTGCAATCTGTCAGTTGTCTATGTTGCAGGCCATTGCTATACACTGCAATGTCAGAACAGTGAAACAAAGGTTGCATACACTGCACTAGAACCCAGGATCATCTGTACTCCAATCCTACACTTACACCTGCTGCCACAAGACTAGTTATACAACATTTCCATTTTACTAATCATTCTTAAGATTTCACTGTTAACCATAGTGCAATATCACTTAGTGGGTTTCTGTATGCCCAATCTTATTAATTGAATGCATCCAGGTTTTATTTTCAGTTGTCTGGGTCCTGTCAGCTTCTCAGGTGGTCCAGTTGTCCAATTTGTGCAATGCTGCACTTCAAGAGAACCAGATAAACACAGCCAAACCAACAGAACCAGATAAACACAGCCAAACCTGATATTCATTTTTCTTCATCTCCTGTGTTTGTACTAAGTGGGGCATAGTGCAAACACTGGCCAATAAATAAAAGAAAATAAAATAAAAAAAAAAAGAAAGAACGGGGAGAAGTAGTTGAAATGAGGAAAATCAATCTATGATTTACAGACTAGAAAATGTTTGTACACATGAGATATTTCTGCACAGGTCTAGATCTGAACTCTCAATCCCATGCACCTTAAAAACACAGGATGGGTGCCTTATCCCTCTTTGGCACACAAAGAGCTTTGCAGTAAAAAATGTAACTCAATATGCACACAGCCAACTTCAACAGTATCTACAGTGATATCAAACCATACAAGTGTTATTTGTACAAGTATTAGTTTTGGATGTAGTGCACGTAGTGATCACGTAACCTGTCATGATTATTGCTTGCAAATATACAGCTCTGTCTTACATTTCTGTATTTGTTGGTCATTCTTCATTTATCTGTGCAGTACTCTGAGATGTGCAGTATGTATGTATGCCATTTTATATCACTGGCCTTAACATGTGAGGATATAAAGTGGAAATAATATCATATGCAGTTGCCAACAAATGAAGGATGTTAAGGAACACAACCTGTAACTTGTGTGCTGCTTACTTACATTTCCAACCTTGCATTTAACACTTTGTAGATCTAACCTGACACAACCAGTGGAAGAATGGCAGCCAAGAGTGCTGTTGTGTTTTCCTTCTCCCAACTACTAATTAGTCACAACTGCAATCCTTAATAAGAAACACTGAGGGAGTGTCTGCACTATATTTACATCTCCTACATGAATCCAACTTTTTTGGGATTCAGCAATTCTAATGAGTTCATACCTCATTTGCATCTTCACCATACTAACAACCCTAAAACTACACCACAGAAAGGCAACCATGTAGCTAGGCAAACTGATGGTGGGAACACTTGTTTATGTTGGAAATACTGTACATAAAGCTATTTCTTCTGGGAAGTACTGCACTTCAGAAGGTATGCTTCTATTTGGTCTGCTGCACATGGCATATGCTGGAATGTATTTAAGAAATATCTGAAGCATAGGCTTTTACAGTTTTATCTATATTCATTAGTTAGAAGTGTACTGATTGCATGGGCATGTTTGCCAAGCCATTTCAGAGGTATATATGACTGCCAATGCATAAAAATGGAATGCTGTGTGATAAATATGTGCAAATGTTTCAGGGACAGTTCCTTTGATAGAACATTTAGCATTTCAAAGAGGGTTTGTTAGCAAATTGTGTCATTTTCCTGCTCTTTTTTAGGGGAGGTAGTATAAGTGAGTCACTGTTACAGGACAAACAAGGATAGATGGTTCTTTTGTGGGAGGGGGCAAAGGTGAGTTACTGTTATGGCACTAACAAGGGTATGTTACTTTATTAGTGAGATGCAAGGCTATGCCACCCATTCCTATTATCACACAATACAGTGCAGGTTCAAGACTTATCTTGTAAATGCAACAGTTGACATGATTCTTTCTATGTAGACTCCTTTCCATGGATACGTATAGGTCTGAAGAAGCTCATGCGAAAGCGCTCACCTCTTTTTATTAATAAACCTGCTTTTTACATACCTCGCCTGCACTTGGATTATTTACATCATTGGCTATTGGATTTAGGAGCTACTTGTGATTTAAATGAGACTGCAATCCTCCATTGTTTTGCTCAGCGGTGTTTGTTTTTAACAGTATAGGGTTTATTGAATCCCCCTGGCAATGTTCATACTATTACTGGCAGTCACTATCTGGCCAGATGTTCTAGTGATCACTTTGAAAATCCCTCAGATAATAGGATTCTCTTGAAATACTCATTTTATGGCTTTTCAGTTTTGGGATGGATGATTAAGTTTGCTCTTTTTTTTTTTTACGTTTATTTTCATTTAGTATTACAATAAGAAATCACTTAAATGCAATTTAAATTCAAATACAAGATTCAACTAGCAAGCTAACATGAAAAATAATAACTATAACAAGTATATATATCAAGAAGAAAGAAAAAAGGAAACAAAAGAAAAACATGTATAATATATATATATATATATATATATATATATATATATATATATATATATATAGATGTGCTCATCGATTCTCATTAACATTACTTTTATAATCATTTATAAATTATAAAGTAGTTAAAACAATACTTTATTCTCCAAAGCAGTGCAATATATCTACAATCTTTTCAAAGTAGAATTGTAACTATTACTCAAGCATCACAATACCCACCATTACACACAAAATAATTCATTACTAAAATGTAGTTTAATACATTTAAGTGATATTTTTTCATAATCCTATATCACCATTGAGGATATTTTACTTGAGTTACTGTTTGTCAACTACCTGAGTATGGGAACCATCTGCAGCATGACTGCTTACCTTCCAGAAACTGGAAAGTGTTAAGATCACTTTTGAATCTTCACATAGACAGTGTTAGGAGAGGTTTCAAAATATGTAAAAAGTAGCAGTATACTGTGAATTTTTAGCATAAATATTATAAAATATACTTATATACATGTCAGCATGTTATTACGTAGCATTAGTATTACATAATATGTTTGTTCTCTTTTCAGACAAAACTTTATAGCCTTCTTAGTGTACATTACGGCTAGTTAAAGGAAATGCTTATTTCAGAAAACTGAAATTAAAATTATTTCCCTACATTACACAGAACAGTGATGTGGTGTGTGTGTGTGTGTGTGTGTGTGTGTGTGTGTGTGTGTGTGTGTGTGTGTGTGTGTGTCTATATATGCATATATCTAAGTCAAATTTTCTATGTTAGATGGCAAATGAATACACAATAAAAACAGACACTTGGCTGGTAAGCCATACACATCACAGCACTAAAGAGTGAACAGTCTGAAACAACTTGTGAAAGGTTTAGGATAATTTCACAATGTGCAGATTAGTTATAGCACATGTACATAAATGTGTCTATGAAATTATATTGCAGTATTAAATGCACTGCAGCTGGAACAGATTTGTGGTATTTGAGGGAAACAGCAGATGGCAGGCAATTTGTGGTCTTGTATAAAATTCTGCTGCACAAAATTCAGAATGCTACCAAAGGCAGCTACCAAAGGCAATGGGATGAAAAGAATAGTCCCGAGACTATATGAAGAGAGACATCATAGAGCTCTCGGAATATGTGTCTCAGGCTGGTATGAGCCTAGCATTGAACAGCATTTTACCTTCTCCAAGGATGATGTCACATTACGAACAAAAGGTGATAGACTTTAATAATTGGCTTAGTTTCTGGTGTCATTCTAAGGGGGAGCAATATCTGTCAGCAAGGAAGGAGATGGCCAACAGACCATGCTCCTTTGCCAGGGATGGTCTGCACCTCTCCCCCCTAGGCTTTGAAATATTAGCTAAAACATTGTCTTCACCGATAGTGCCTTTTTTAGGAAATGACAAACTGAAAGTGCTGCCGACATAGCAAATCAAAACCAAGAAAATCTAAAGGTATTACTGCTCAATGCTAGGAGCCTAAACAAAAAAATCTACTCCATGGAAGCTTTCTTTACCCTAGAGAATGCTGATGTCTGTGTGGTCTCTGAGACATGGTTTAAAGCCACAAAATGCACACCAACAGTGCATGGATATAATGCCTTCCACACATTTAGACCAGCTACTTCAAAGGCAGGGATTAAAGGTGGAAGTGTCTGTATTTAAACAAAAAATAAATATACTTCAAGGCTGGTCAAAGAGGACAATGCACTTGAGCTGCTCCATGTTCAAATCACCATAGGTAAAATCCAGTACCACTTTGTTGGAAGCTATATGTCCCCTTCTATCACCTATGAAACCCATATCATGTATTTAAACTTATTAGAAACACTAACCATCCAACCCAATACCATATTCGTGGGTGACTTTAATCACCCAACTATTAACTGGGAATCCTATATGACATCAAATGTACATGCACAAAGATTACTGTATTTTGTAAACACAAACTCCCTAGACCAGATAGTCAATACACCAACCAGGGGTGCAACTACACTGGATCTGGTCCTCACTAATATGGGAAAGTGCTGCACACCCCCTACTATAATGCCTTCCCTGGTAAGGTCAGACCACAGAATGGTCTCCTCTGGAGTAAAAATAGAGCCTGGACCCCCAGCTAAACCGGGAATATTCAGGAACTTTTCTAAGGCTACCCTCCTGCTATTAAATGAGAACTTGTCTAAATTTCAAGCCCCTATAAACCCTGAGAACACTTCTGCATATGCAGAACTATTCACAGAAACCCTGTACATGCATGTTAATAGCTGCATAGAAGCAGCTGTACCCATCAGGAAGAAGTACAGAACTATCTCTAAAAACATGCCACTCTGGCGGAATCACAAAATCAATCAGATGTATAACAGGAGAAAGAAAATCATGGCAAAAATTAGTAGGTGCAGCACCCAGTAGGATATAAGCACCCTCATTAAACTAAACAAACAACTCAGAGTACAAATAATGTCTATCAAAGCCAAATTCAAGGTAAGTTTGGCCTCCCAGGCCAAGGACAACCACAAAGCATTCTTTAGCTATGTCTGCAACCTTAAAGGTAATACACAATTGTGTGCAGAGCTCATTGTAAATGGAGCCACCTATACTGAGCCAGAAAATATAGCAAACCTCCTGGCTGATGAATTCAGCTCCAACTTTACTCCTCTCTCCCCCTCAACCTTCCCTAAGGAAATATCGTCAAATATAACTACAATTAAACAGGTCCTTAATGGTCTCTCTAAGACCAAGAACACTACATCAATGGGCCCAGGCAATATTCCAGAATGCCTTCTAAATAACATGAAACATGACCCATCATGACCTGTGGAATTACTATTTAACTCTAGCCTCCAAACAGGCTTCAAGCCTCATGAATGGAGAACGGCAACAGTCATCCCGCTGCACAAAGGTGGGCCATCTACAGACCCTGGAAACTACAGATCCATAAGTCTCACTAATCCTATATGTAAATCCATAGAACAAATTATCATGGAGATGATCAACAGAGATATAGTAAACCTCCAGACACTGGACCCAACCCAGTATGGTTTCGTCAAGGGCAGATCACACCTACTCAACCTGGTGGACTTCTTTGTGAAGGTCACCAGAGCAATGGATGAGGGCAAAATTGTTCACACTGCCTACCTTGACCTGGACAAAGAATTTGACACAATACCCCATTTGGGCATTTTTGACAAACTCAAGATGTTAGGTGCAAACCTGTATGTCACCCGGTGGATAGCCAACTGGTTCGCAGACAGGACCCAGGAAGTTAGACTTGGGGAGTCCACCTCAACAAAGAGGCCAGTCACAAGTGGAGTCCCTCAGGGATCAGTCCTTGGACCGCTCCTTTTTGGCATTTACTTCTCAGAAGTCAAGGCCAGTGTCAGTGGCCTCTGGCTGACTACATTTGCAGATTATTACAAATTAGGAGTTGTCATTGAATCTCACATCAACGCAAATGTTCTCCAAGAGGGGCTGACACAGACAAGCAACTAATGTCAGTGGCATGGCCTAAAACTAAATGCCAAGAAATGCATAATGGCACCCTCTGGGAAGTCATTAATCCCTGGTAGCTGTCATACTGACAACACACTCCTTAGAGTTGACTCAGTAGTCAGGGACTTAGGGACACACATAGTAACCTAGCTTTTGATCATCATGTGTCTACAGTGGTAAGGAAATCATTCTATGTTGCACAACTTATAAACAAAGGTATGGCATCTAAGTCCAAGGAAGTCATTGTTCCACTGTATTCAGCTTTCATCAGACCTATCATTGAGTACAATGCCCTGTTTAATATGTACCTAACCAGGCATAGCCAACAACTGGAACGTCCACAGAGGTTCCTCACTAAAAGAATACAGGGTGTAAGTAATATGTCCTATGCAGACTGACTCAAGGCCTTATCCCTGTATTCTATCTCCTACAGGCTTTTAAGTGGAGATCTATGCCTGGCATTCAAGACTATTGTCAGACCCCACTCTGATGGACCTCCTATATATCCACAAAACAAACAATACCAGAATTAACCATTATAAAAACTTAAACCTTGCCTTTGATATAAATGGGACCTGCTGGAGAGATAGGTATGTACCCAGAGACTACCCCATCTATGGAACAGGTTCCCCATCCATTTGAAGCAGAGTTCCTCCCTAATCTAATTTAAGTGCAGCGTGGACAATTGGATGGGTAACCAGAAATGTATCCCTGGTTTGGTACCTATGTCTCTGATGCAAACAGGTGACCTGTAAATGGTTCATCTCCCAGGCTCATGCTTACACTTATCAAGGGTATCAGAACTTGTCAGAGATTTGGGATGTATGGCTAGGCTTAAAAATGCCCTTGTGGTTGTTAGCCTAGTAAACACCTGTGAACCTATGAACCTATGAAAAAAATAGGATTTGTTACATTGAAAACTGCATAAAATTAAGAGTGTGCCATAATGAATGATGAGCTGCAGGAAAAGAAGCTGATACATCCTTAAATAAGGAGCAACACAGAGGGTTGCTGTGTGGTTTGAAAAGCTGGTGTAGGGAGACAGCAAATACATTCTTCTCATGTCTGCAATGCACCATGAGTAACAAAAACTACTGCAGATTTTGGTCTGAGAAGGAGAAACACTGCATGGAGATCATTATTATAAGAGAATAAACAAACTGTATTTTTAGTATTAATACCAAATAGAGGCATTCAACAGCTTTACAATTGTCATACATATTTTTCTGTCATATTGTAAGCTTCATCTGTTAACCTAACTAAAATCAAATGTACTGAGTTCCAGCTTTTTAGCAAAACAGGCAAACATTTTCAGATACGTTGTACCTCACATTCTGCTTAACTACTCAAGCTGCATGTAATCCAAATAGCCCATTCCCTGAGTTCAGCATCAGTTTCTGTTTGCTTGTTGGTCTGTGTCATCATCAGCTCCATTTCGGTCTTCTTAGTAACCTGACAACTTTCATCTACTATTTCTTTTCTCATATTTTGCCTGTAACTTAGTGCTGTTATTATTTCTTTGCTTGTTCTAATAGATTAAATTTGTTTACATTACACAGTCAGGATAAAACAGAAAGAATCTACATAATTATCTACAACTTTTATTGACCCTCACATTATCTCTGCTTACCTTGCAGCATGTTTTTATCTTTACTCTGTTGTTCCTTGCTTCTTGGCTTTTCATTTAATCTCCATTTTGGACTTTATGATTGACTTACCACTTTTGCCTTGTCGGGAGCCTTCCTTATCTTCCTTATGGACTGCCATTAATCTAGAACATTCTCCAATGCAGATGTCACATGCTTCAGGCAGCTGTCCATGCTAACAACTGAATGGCTAGGAGGTTGTAGGATCCAATTACTCTGTAACATAGGTAGCCTCATTCACTATTTTCTGCAAATGCAAGCATGAGACTATTACAGTCCTAGAGCATTTATCGCATCTCTTATTGTGTAGACTCATTGAGCACTAGCTGTTGGTCCTAGCTATGGAATGTTCCCCACTCATTCACAATTTTTGTTAGGAATGAGAGACTAGAGGCAGAGGAGAAGGAGTCCAGCTGTCAAGTACTTATTTAAAGCTAAAAGTAAAGAATTTGCCATGAAAAAGAAACAAGTGTGGCCTTGATCATGTGATTATTAGGCAATAATCCATAAATGGGACTGGGTATTGCAGGATTTACCACAGTTGCCAGCAGCTGGTTTGATCACAAGGGATTCACCAGCCATGGGTAAATCCTGGGATAACCACACCCTGTCATGGATTATTGTTAATATGCAATAATATTATTTAAGAAAGAAATTGCTTATCTTTCCAAAATAACTTCATTGTATAATGGAGTTTTGGTGTTCTTCCTCTTCCTCTAGTGTGCAGTTATGTCTGCAGATGCATAAGACACCTACATCCATATGTTTGCACAATACATTAGCACAGTGCAGTGAGGAAAACAGAGAAGAGAATATCTCCATTTGTATTTCACTTTATGCTTTTAAGAGAGTGTGTGCAGAAAACAAAGCTTTTACAAGGGATGCAGCAAAACAATATGTTGAAATCAGGGGTGTTCTGCAAAACTGTGGGTAGTTGAGAGAAATGGTTGTTAGCTGTATGATTGATCATAGTGTCAGTAACCCTACTTTTCAGCTATGCATGGCTTTACAGAATTCCCCTGCTTTTACTCATATCAAGCATTGCCTTCTTTCTTTTCTTTTATTTCTTTTACATTTGTTGACCGGGATAGTCCAACTGGATACATGTCCATTTTCAGTAGAGGCCTGGGGAGAAAAGCTCCAAGGTAGAGCATACAGTAAAAATCACAAAATGATTACAAGTTACACACAGTTTACAGGCTCCAGTTGAGCAAGCAGGTAATATAATCGTGCATTTTTAAAACAGTGTTGACAAATTGACTAGGCAATGTAACATGACTACAGACTAGAGAAGAGGATCTAGTCGAGTTCTGAACAAGGACATAGCCAGTGAGTTTTAAGGTATAGCTTGAGGCTTTTTTTTGAACTGATTCTTATGAAACTTATGATTATATATAGTATATTTTGGATGGCATTTAAGAGCATATTCCAATAGAAAGCCAGTTGCTCAAGAAGCGTTCAGAAGCTGGATTTCTTTCTGTTGGTATATGCTCAAATTACAGTTGGCACTCTGACTGGGTATCCAATCAGCATGCATGCTTTTGAATATTAGTCCATGTATTGTATATATTTTTTTATTATTTCACTTAGTCAACAGTACTAATTTACTGACTCATGTAACAGAGAGATTTCCTATGAAATGTTTAACCTATGGGGTACTTTGGATCCAACAAGATCAGATGCCAACAACTTCACACTGTTGATCCAAGATTCAGGCTCCTCCGTCCTTCCCATAATTCCTTTCTACTCTAACAACTCTCCAGATCTTATCTGCTGTTTACAAAAGTCAGATGTGATCCTTGAGGCTCAATGCTGTTCCTTGAGGTTTTTCAGTTTCAACAATGTCTAGTTTTTTCTTAAGCTTGTTCTCTTTAGCTTCTATTATGTCTTCAGGGGTAATTTAGAGTGTGCCTAAAATTTTAATTTTTTAGTTTAATTCTTTAAGCTTTAGTGTTTTTGGGTGCTTCCAGCTCTCTTGTATTTTTCTTTATCCTTGACAAAAAGAAAGAAAGAAAGAAAGAAAGAAAGAACGAAAGAAAGAGAAAGAAAGAAAGAAAGAAAAAGAAAAAAAGAAAAAGAAAGAAATCTTATACATATTTGGTCACGTTCTTGATATTTATATAGTTTGTATCATTATTTTTTAACAGTGTGTATAGTTAGTAAAATGTAGTTTTCTTTTGGTTTCTCTGGTTATAGTTAGTTATTGTAGTACATTGTGGACTATGATATTTTTCGGGTCTTTGAAATTGATCATGTTTGACAAGGCACTGGGATTCAAAAAATGTTCTGCCTGTGGTCACAACCCCCCCCCCCCCCAAAGATCCTTACTCCAAATCTGTTTGTTGCTTGAGGTCATTGTACTTATAGGAAGAGTACAATTATCTGTTTGCCTTTTGTGCTCTGCGCCCTTTCAGACTGCCATTGTAAACTAATTCTCAAGGACATTCTTTTTACCAGCACTGAAGAATCAGTTGCCTCTCTGTTAGGCTCTTCACTTTCAAAAAATCCTTCAGAGATACCTTCCTACAAAAATAAAAGAGAAAATTCTAGAGAAAAGGTCAGCGAAAGGATACAGAGATGGGGAGAAGGAAAAAGATAAGACAAGAGAAAATAATGTTTCCAAGGACTTGAGAAAGAGATCCCCAGATCCACCAGACACGTCAGGCTCTGCTCTGAAAGTTTTGAGGTCTTCAGACCCCACTCTTTTCTTACCATTAGGGTCAGACCGGATCAAAATCTGTTCTTTGATGCTTCCAATACTCCTGGATCCTAGTTTCTCCCAGAAGCCAAGTCCTCCATGGCGTTTATGAATTGGATAGACCAGCCTATACATCTTCCAGACCTCCTTCGAAAGCTTCTTTATTTAGGTGAATTTGGTCATGGAGAAGTCTTTCTGAAATGGATGTGGTTAGATGATGAGGAAAATTCTTGAGGACTCATATCCTGGGAGTCTTCACGTTTCCCCTACTTCAGTGGTCCTGGAGCCAGATCCCTCCATTCCCCATCTGCTTCCTCCTTTTCTAATCTAACCCTCAGAAAAGGTGAACCTGTGAAGTTTCCTTGCTTGAGCAAGCAGTCTGGATATCTTTGACTCTGATGGTGTCCCTCATCCACTTTATTTTGCTGGTATCAAATCTGGTATCAGGGCATGGGGGTTAGTGTTAACTCCCAGCTTATTGATGCTGTCCATTACAATCACTGACTCAGACATTGATGGCTTGGCTCCTGTGTCTGTTTCAGCTGCAAGCCAGACTGCATCTCATGAGGGTCTCTTATCTGAGTTCTTGGACCCCAGAAGAACTCCTTTGAGATCAATTTCAGCTTTGGCTTTCAAAGCATTTGGGAAGACTTTCTCTCTTTCAAGAGAAGAGTTGATCAACCCTTGTTTGGATCCACTCTGACCCCCTTCTGAATTCTGGAGATTCTATTCATCATTATCCTATCTTTTCAGGACATCCTGCTCTAATTAGCCTTGAAGGAGCTCATAGGGTAAGCTGCTCTTCTTCTTCTTCTTTTGATTCTTCTCTGGATTGTCCCCATACAGAAGAACACAGAAAGTATACATTTAAAAGGAGGAATTTGGACTCCTAGTAGGTGTCACTGACAGACAACATGGGCAGCAATGAGGGTGAATGATCCAAAGGGTCACTCTCCAGAAGATGTCTTCTATGGAGAATCTTTGAATTACTTTAACAAATATTAGGCTGGTCCACAAGTGCCCTTTCCCAGTAGGAGTTGGTATTGCTTAAGGCCTTTGGAGCTGGCCCATCTACTTTCTGGGTGGTTATCTTGTGCACAAATTGATAGACTTTGTGTCCCAGTGGATGTGGAAGGATCCAGGCATGGAATAGTTCATTCCACACAAGTCTAATAAGATTTTGGTCTCACCCATAGATAGACCACACTAGAGAAAGGAGCCTGCAGAAGATGCATTGTGGTAGCAATGATACATAAGGAAGAGCTCTCCAAGAAGATTTCCTCTGCCTGTTCTTTGAAAAGGGAGTCTCGGACCCTGGACAGATTTGGAAATTGAATATATGCTTCAATGACATTCACCTTATATGCACTGAATTATCCTGCATATTTGAACAGATTTCAGAGCTCTCCAGATCTCGCTCATAGGTACAGCTGAATCCCACAAAACACTTGATAAGCCCCCATATAGTACATTTCAAATGTATCTGTGCATCTGTTGTCAAATGACGCAGATGACACTTCTAGACCAGCAGGTATTTGCACTGCCTTATGTCAAAATGCCTAGATGCTTCTGAGTGATTCTGCATGGAACTTTAAAATGTCCATTTTAAATTCCTCTTTTGATGGGTCTATCTTGTTTTGGCGTAAAGGTAAGGACACACTTACCAGGAGTGAGCACATTGACAAGACTCTTCACTTTTCCACCTCACAAAGATCTTTTTCTCAAAACCAAAAGGATGGAAAGAGGTTAGGTTTCACAAGTCCCAGGGTTTTGCTTGGGATACACTTGGATACAGACCCACCAGAGGCTGAGGAGGAAATGCCAATGGACATCACCCTAGAGGCAGAGGTGGTCCACAAAACTAAGGGCTTTGAGGGACATTCACCAATAAACCCTTCTGCACTCCTGAAAAGCTGATGGGCTGATCAACTCTGGAGGCAGTTGGGATAGCATGTCTCTGTGTTTTCATGCCTAGTCAGCTATCACTTTCTATTCATGTATGTTCAGATTTATAACCAGAGACTACTACATCACCTTCCTGTTTTCTACAAAACTTTCAAAAAGGAGCCTTCCTAATGTCCCACACCCACAGAGAAAGGTAGCAGCTTAAGAGACTGTGAGGCTGCTAGGAAAAAAGTCACTCAGGAGGTCTCATCAGTCTATATAGGATCTGGAATCTAGTCACAATTATTTTTAGTTCTGAAAAAAATGGAGAACTCGTGTCAATTCTGGTCTTCATTCAGCTGAATCAATGTGTAAAACTTAATTTTGGATGGTCACTGTTCAGTCCATATTGACTATTCTGAGGAAGGACAACTGGATGTGACTGGTGGGGCTTTTGGATGCCTACTGTCACATCAAGATAGATCGTCTGTTGAGAAGATTCTTTCTGCTTCATCTGTGAGCCAGACATTTTTACTTTAGAGTTCTGCCCTTTAGACTCACCACAGCCCATTGGCTATTAACCATGTGCATGACAGTGGTTAACAGCACATCTCAGGTTGCAGGGTTTCCTGATGTTCCTTTCCCTAGACAATTGTCTCATCATTGCAGCCACAAATAATCTATTAGTCCAAGCCAGGGACTCCGTGATCCATTTGTACTTAAACCTTGGAATCATGATCAACCTAAGCTAACTCCAGTTGAAACCACAAAATGCATATAATGTCACTTGGGCACCATTACGCAGATTGCCAAACTGCCTCTGTTGAGAATAGTTACCCTGAGCCAACAGGCTTCTCAAGTCCTGTCACATCAAAGTCTGCCAGTGAGATCCATCCACTGTCTCTTGGCATGTCTGGCAGCATCCATTACTCTTGTCCTTCATGCCAGATTCCACATATATTACTGTGGACCATCACAATTCAGCGGTCCACTCTTCATTATCCAAATCACCATCCTGTCAAATTCACTGGGATTTTCAGAAAATATATTCAGTGGTGGATAAACTCTCCTCTGGTTTCATTAGCCCTACTTTTCTTTCTCCTCCGGACAGGAGCCATGGTGACCATTGACACAGCGTTTCTAGGGTAGGGGACATTCTGATGAGAAGACTGTCCAAGGGAAGTGGTCTCCTGTCAAAGCCAATCTTCACATTGATGTATTGGAAATGACTACAGTCCTCCTAGCATTACAGGCTTTCCAGGACTCCCTCCCTAAAGATGTTATCTCAGTCCAGACAAGCAGCATGATTTTGGTCTGGTACAGTAACAAACATGGTGGAAACTGCTCATACACTTTATGTTGGGAGGCCATGGGTGGGTCTATCAGTAGACAATGTCTTTCCAGCTCTAACTTCAATGCATATCCCAGGGAAATCCACTGTATTAGTGGACAACTTGAGCAGATAGAGACTTTTGCCATACATATTATTCAGACAGTGGGTTCCATGATCTACAGGTGCTGGGGCTACCCTTTATGAGACTTGTTTTCAACTCCCTCTAACACCAAACACAACAGCATTTTTTTTGTCCTAATACTCTTGGAGGAATAGTCCTAAAGGAGTGCTTTGGACCCCACTTGGTCCCCAGGTTTGCTGACTCCACTGATAATCAAATTTCTTCCAAAATCAGCCTGATGTAAGGTAAAGGTTATAAATCTTCCCCTTTTCGCCTCAACAAGTACGCTTCCCCTTCTTGTGGCCTCATCTGTTGTACCTATCCTGGCTGCTGCATATCCTTCCAGATCTGATCTCTCACCCATCAGTCAAGTCTCACTGTACATTAAATCCCTGATCCTGACTGTTTGGATTCTTCACTTTTACTGATGGCCAGAAACTTCAGGCTTTCATTCAGTGTTATTCACATTTTATCCTCATCTCAGAACCCTTCCACCAGAAAAGCAAGTGGAAGAGATATTCTGACTTCAGCCAAAGGTCTATATCATTTTTCTGCTTCCTTACCATCAACTTGCAGACCTTTTTTATGAAGAAGCTAGCTACTCTATAATTAAATAAAACTGACATCTATTTCAAAATTTCATATAGGCAAAAAGCTGACTGCTACTGCATGTCAAACTTTCTAAGGCCTTTTTGAAAAGTAATTTTCTCATGCATCCGCCATTGAGGAATCCTGTTCCACCCTGAGATATTATTTTCTTACTACAAGCATTGAGTAGACCCCGATTCGAGCCTTCCTCTAAGACAGACCTGAAAATCCTGTCTTAGAAAACAATTTCTGGTGCCAACAAGGAGGATTTCAGAATTGTAAGCCTTGTCATATAAGACACCATATCTGATCTTTCATATGAATATGTTGTCCCTTTGAAAAAAAAATCAGATTTTCTTGCCAAGATATCTTCAGAGTACTTCTTGAATCAGACTATTCATCTAACAGTGATTTATTTTCCTAATTTTTCAAAAAATGAATATCTCCTCCATTTGTTGGATGGTCATCTTCAGTCTTCAGTTACATTTCTACTTACACCACACAAAGGATTTCAGGAAATCTTGCCAATAATTTTCGTGTCATTATCTAGAATTAAACAAGGAACCAGTGTTTCCAAGGTTACATTGTCCAGGTGGTTGTCCGATTACATCATGTTTATCTATAGCACCAAGGGGCTTTCACTGCCTAACAAACCTAAACCATGTTCAACAAGAGTGGTAGTAATCTCTATGGCTTTCTTTTCTAAGGTCCCTATTAATGATAGTTATGCTGTGGCTAATTGGTCCACAGTTCATACATCTGTATTTCATTACAAGCTGGACCTACAGTCTAGGGCTAGGGCATTGTTTAGTTCCACCATGCTATACAAAACCCTTCAGTGGTACCTCCCCAGCTGGGGATTCTGTCCCATAAGTTGAGTCAGATAGAAATGACAACTTCAGATACAAAAGTTATGTAATTACTATAAAGCTAGATCCATGTTGTCTTCTTCCATGCATCTCAACCTTCCCTCCCTCCATCCCCATCCAAATTGTCATAATTTTATTCTCTCAGTTGGCCAGACTTCACCTGTCTGGAGTCTTGTCTTATTTGCAGTCCTTGACTGTGTTTTGCTGCCATTTCTAGTTGTCCCTTTCTATAAATAGCATAGGTTAATCAATCTGTTACAGGAGGGCAAACTCGATCTCAGGAGCTGTTATGGTGGAGATGCATTATGGAAGATTTGTCCTTTATCATGGTATTGCTGCAAAGTGGTGTGCTACCATTTTATGGTCACTGTAATGTAATTGATCATTATAGGGTGTACGTTATACATCTGTCAAGTGGGAAAGGAAACCAAACCAGAAGTAGACAAAAATCAGACAGCAAATGAAAGTTCCAGAAAACAAAAGTAAGAATATAAGGAGATGGATCAGATGAGAAGGAAAGAAATGTGGAAGAGGCATAAATATGATTTAAAGTGCAGAAAACTCCTGAAACAACCTCATGTTGTTCAGGATCTGATGCAGGAATAGAAAAGAAGAGGTAAATTTAAACCAAAACATGAAAGGTTAATATTAGTGGCCAAGGGTAGATGAATATGTAGACAATGGTTTACAAAGGCCATTGAGCATGTGGGAGAAACAGACAAATGCAGGTTATGTGAAACAGAACTGGAAACAGTCACACATCTTGTTGCTGAGTGTGATACACAAATGCAAGGCATAATAACGTGGCAAGATTGTTGTACCAGGGATTGTGCAAACATTACAATACTGACGTAGCTGTTAAGCAGTGGAAACATGAGCCACAAAGCATTATGGAGCATGATGAAATTTACATCACATGAGAATACCCATTAGCAACAGTTCAAAAAACAGATGGGGAAACCAGATACAGTAGTCCATGAAAAGAAAACAAAAGTAGCATTGACCATTGGAATTTCCTCTCTCAATGATTACAGTGTATTAGGTACAGAAAGACAAAAAGTCATAAAATACCAGGATATGCAGACAGAAAAGATGGCAGTCTGGAAGAAGGATACCCAAACAGTTCCAATAATAGTAGGGACATTGATTCTCATAAAAAAGAATGTACAGTTTTATTTGGATATTGTACATATAACTCTGTATGAATTGCAGAAGGAGTCAGTTCTGGACACAATGTGGATGCTGGGAAAATCACTTTCAATTAACATCAGGGACTGAAGCAATACTAATTTCACAAACTTTAATCATACTTTTACTTAGGAATGGGGTACATTCTCATCATGGTATTAGAAAACAAAAGACTTGGAGAAATTAAACTGTAAGAGATAGGGGTCATAATGTAGAAATGCTTAAATTAGCAAGAAAAGGTGAATATTATTGCTGGAATTGAATTCATCCTCAAGCCTTGTTGAGTACTTTTATGAGGTGGACCCTGTTTTGACAAAATCTCACCAGAATGACACTGATCAATAGACTGTATTTTATATAGTGTATATCATAGACACAAGTAGATCAAAAAGATGATGGGTACTCAAGTTGCAGGATAAAAAAGTGCTCAATCCTGGTATGCACACTTGTGCCAGGACTAAAAAAATGACAGTGTGGAATCCTCAGCACATGGAAACATATCTACAATGTGATTAGGCCAGGTTCATGGGGAGGATGCCCTCCCTGTTGTAGAAGACAGTAGAAGTCCACAAAAACTATGAAAACTGAAAGGCCAAAAAAGAACCATAAAGTTGATAGAGTGGTTAGTGGGCATAAGGAAGCAATCATGGAATGTTACTATTATGCAAGAAGCCAGAATTTCCAGATATAAGATATTCAAAAAGATTAAAAGAGGAATTAAAGGAAAGAAACATACTTGCACGAGAAAAGCTGTCAAAAGCTTCAAATGCAAATGTTCATTAATACAATACAGCCTTGAAAATCACTATATAGACCAAGAAACTTTGGGCCATTTGGATAAAGAAGCAAGAGAGGAAGTATAAAAATATTAAAAAAAATACAAATTTTTGAAAGGTATACAAAGAAATATGGCCATGGGGAAGAGAGAGAGATCTGATATGGTGCAATATTTATAATATTTATTTATAATAACTCACTAATGTAAATGCTGCCCTGTATAAATTATGTCTGATTCAACTACAGCTACTAAGATTTGTTGAGTAGCTGCCTGCTCTGTTTTAAAACTCAGTCATTATAAATGCTGCACTGTATACTTTCATGCCTGGTTCATCTACAGTAGATGAACCAGGCATGGTTCATCTACAGTAGTTTTAGCTGTCTTACCATGGACCAAGCTATCTTGCTGTGAGTTTTATCCCTTGGTTAATACATTTGTTTGCTTACTGTTTTCCCTGCTTTAGTAACAACTTTTTACTTGTCAAACATTTCACATATGCTGTAGTTATATAATGCTCACTGCAACAGGTGTAATAGCCTGCTGTCTAGCTGTGACTGTGTTCTGCTATGTTCAGAGGAATGTATCACTTTTTCACCCTGATTACACATCTGCATTAACAGTTTTTTTCTAAATATATTTATTCACTGTAGCAGCATTTTAAAGCTAAATTTTGTGTAGCATTGCATTTGTACTACTGTGCTAGAGTGAATGCAGATGTGGTAGTCTTAACAGTTTGTGTTTATATTGTTTGAGTTTATCTTTCTGTCCTCTCCAAAATATCTCCATCTATCATTTGTGTGCTAAACCCCATATTTGGTAACAACATTTATTATTTTTTCTCTCCTCAGCTATCAGTCAAATTTGTCTTTTTCATCTCCATACTGACAGCGTACTGTTAAAAGTCCTGCATGCTGCATTAAACGGTTGCAATGAAACTCACTCATCACACAGCTCTGTTCTCTTACCTTGTAGTATCTCTTTATCTGCAAAGTATGTTGGCTTAGTTTTTACATTTTACAATATACTTATTTAAGACATTATCTGCTGTCCTCTCTAGCAAGTTGGTATGCTGCAAAGTAGCTTGGCAGCAAGGAACCCCCCCATTTCATAATAGACTGGTTGTTAGTTTCAACAAACTTATGTCTATTACATGCTGGACTCTAGTCTGTGTTAAGATATTTCTTACCCAGCCTGTTTTAAGTTATTTCTTACCTGACAGAACTACACAACAAAACCTCTTGTTCTTACTATGAACAGTACATAGCCTTATTATGTTAGAGTTTTTAGTGATTGTGCTTGACTCTGGGCTTGGCTCAACCCGCTCCATTCACCCTCGCTTTGCTCGGGCTCACTTTGCTCACTTCCCACCCCTATTCCCACCCACCCCATATAATTTCCTTTATAGCTAACAACTTTGCATCTCCCACAACATAACCCTCCACTCCTCTCTTTCACTCCATAATAGACTATACCTCATTCCACTTGCTGCTACAACCAATTATTCTAACTTCACCCCCCCTACTGGTATTAGCTGGTATACACTATTATCCACTATCTAATAGACCAAAAACTGTACTCTTGTGCGTTTTATTAACTAAAAACACCCTACAATATGTATTCTTCAAACAGTAAAATCTATGCATTTCTAACTACATCCATCCTATTATTGCCTCTCCTACTCCTCCTTCTTACACTCACATCTCTTAACATCCACTTACACCCCACACATATTTCCCCTCCAAACCCAAATTGCTGTAGCCATATAAATAATCACCAAACCTTCACCATTTTTCCATCTATCTTCTCATTAAATACTTCCGTACCAAAAATACACTTACCTAACACCCAACTCACCCCTACCAAACACAAACACAAACCCAAATACTACACCCCCGCTGCTAATATTCTCAAACTCGTCTACCTCTATAAAAACATTCTCTTAGATGGAGACATCCATCCCAATCCTGGTCCAACACACTCCACTGCTAGCCCTCCAAACACCAAAGTTAATAATCTCCCAAACAAACATCTTTCCTTCTATTCAATAAACACTAGGAGTATTCTGAACAAAGTAAGTGAACTACATGCTTGGATCTCCCACCATACTCCTGATATCCTTGTTCTGACTGAAACCTGGTTGAAACCCCAACAACAAGACATAGAGATCTTGCCCTCTGGCTATAGCATACACCATCTAGATCAACCAAAAAGGAAAGGTGGAGACATTGCTGTCCTACACTCTAACCTCCTTACCATTTCTCTACTTTTACACCCCAAGCTTTCTCCCCAGCCAAAATGTTATCTGTAAACCTAAATATTAATAGCCGTTCCACTATCACCATTGTAGCAATTTACATTCCACCAGGTGATAATATCCCTCTACTGGAAAATATGTTTGCTCATATCTCCCAACACATCCCAAATGAAACTGTCATTCTTGGGGATGTCAACGTTAACTGGCTATCTCTCTCCTCTCAAAACTCCTCACAACACCTTAATCTCTATGGCTTTACTCAACTCATCTCTGATCCCACTTATTTCAATAACTCCCATACAGCCTCATCTCTCCTTGACTGGATTCTTGTCTCTCACCCTTCCAAATACCATAACACTGAAGTGCTACCAAATTCCCTAAGTGATCATTGTCCAGTAAAATACTAAGATACACATCCCATCAAGCTAAACCTCAAAGGTTTATCCCCGACATCTAACAAACTTTAATCCTGAAACTTTCAAATCTTTACTATCAAAAGTGAACTGGAATCCCTTACAACTACTTCCTTTGGATGAAGCTGTCCACTTTTTAACTCCAGTTTCCTTAGTATTTTAAATTCTGTGGCATCCCTTAGAACAGTCCGCATAACGTCTAACATAGCCCCATGGCTGACCCTAAACACAAGTGCACTACTAAAAAATAAAGACAGAGCATGGAAAATTTGGACTATAACTAAACATCAACCAGACCTCCAGAAATATAAACAACTTAGAAATCTTGCCAAAAGTCACATAAATAAAGATAAGAAAAACTTCTATAATAATCCATCTTCTACCTTTAAATCAAACCCTTAAAATTCTGGCACTCTGTAAATCAAATATTACACCCAGGTATCCAAGCCTCCCCTAACTCTCATCCTGACAAAACACATGAGGAAGCTGCCTCCATATTTATCAACTACTTTGTAGACTCAATATCAAAATTGCTAAATCAAGACACAAACCATCCCACCAACAATAATAGACCTAATAGCTCAGAGTCTTCTATCAGTAGTAATCCTACCACTACCTTCTCCCTCAAACCTGTCTCCACTAACTATATTAAAACTCTACTATCTAAATTAAAACCCTGCTCCACATCCATAGACAACATTCCCTCTGCATTCTTTCAGGTTGCTGCTGATGTTCTTGCTTTTCCAGTTTCTAGTCTAATAAACCACTCTATTGTGGAATCCACAGTCCCTTCCATCTGGAATCAATTTTCTACCATTCCAATACACAAAGGAGGAAACTCTACAGATATAACTAATTTTAGACCCATAGACATTCTCTCACCACTCTCCAAAATTCTGGAAAATGTATACACAATGAAGTCTTACACTTCCTTCTGCAAGAAAATCTACTCACACCTACCCAGCATGGCTTTTGTCCCATGCACAGCACTACAGCAGCTCTCCTGTCTTTCCTAAACTCTGTATCACTAGCTAGAGACAGTAACAAACATATTTCCTGTCTCTTCATTGACCTCTCTAAAGCCTTTGATACAGTCTCTCATAAACTTCTTCTCCTTAAACTATCAAATTTACACTTCTCTCCATCCACCACATCTTGGTTTAACAGCTATCTCTCTGATAGACTCCAATCAGGCAAATGGCTCTCAGCTTTTGCCCCTCTTCTTCCTGTTAAAACAGGTGTTCCACAAGGCTCCATCCTTGGGTCCCTTCTTTTTAACATGTTTACCAACCTTCTCTACTCTTCCTGTCCTGGATCCTCATTGATACAATACGCTGATGATTTTACACTTATCGCTATTGCTGAATCACCAACTCAACTAAAATCAGACACACAGTCTTCTTTTAACTCTGTAAAAAACTGGCTATCTGAAAACCAACTTATCCTTAATCCAAAGAAAATCAAATTACTACTCTTTCTCCCTAAAAACCATAACCACATAAAGTCTTCCTTCTCCATACTGTCACAAAATAATACTCAAATACAGGTGGACACCAGTACAAAACTCTTAGGTGTTACTATTGATGATAGACTAACCTTTGATTTACACGTCAATAACTGTATCCGAAAAACACATCTCAAGCTAGGTCTCCTCTATAGAAACAAAAAAATATCTTACCAAAACAGCAAAACTAACCCTTGCAAATGCTTACCTCTTACCCAGTTTATTTTATAGCTCCCAAATTCTCACCAGCCTCAACATTGACTACTAAACAAGTCAGAAACAACTTATAACAGGATTGCCAGATTTGCTGACCCAAATTCTTATAAATCCCATTGCTGTCTATCACTAAAAGAACTGAATTGGCTAGAATTACCTAACCTGCTTCAGTATAATGTTTCTGATTATTTATTCCATTCTCTACAAACCCTCTTTCTGTACAACTATCTCATCTCTAATCTCTCATTACCTACCCACTAGATTACTCCACAGTTCTGGACAAGGCCTACTAAAAATCTACAAGCTAAGGACCAAAATGGGTCATCTAGTCTATAGCTTTAATCCTTCCAAGGCCTGGAATAGCATACCACTAGTTATAAGATCCCTTGAACATTCCAATCAATTCAAAACCGCTACAAAAAATACCTTCATGAAAAATGGACTTGCCAATGTAATTACTCCCCTTAAATACTCTCCTATAACCTTCTACTTCTCTTCTCTCTTCCTTCCCTTCAATAAATAAACTTACTACTTTATGTTCTCCTCTTGCTACATCACTGTACAAACATAACTAGTAAAATATTTCAGCTATGTAACTATTGCACTATTATGTATATAATATGTAATTATGAATGTATCCCTCTGATGAATGCATTTCTATGTATTTCACTTGCCACAGTTTAATGTATGACATTGTAATGCAATAATGTGTGGTACTGATTAATGTAATGTGTGGCACTGTAATGCAGTAATCTGTGGTACTGATGAATGTATTGATATATGGATTTAATATGTAAAATTTATATTTTCTGTTGGAGCTTTTCTCCTCGGGCCTCCGCTGAAAATGGACATTTGTAGCCCAGTCAGACAAACCCGGTCAACAATATAAAATAAAAATAAATAAATAAAATTATGCTAAGGGTAAAGCCAAATTAATCAATACAAAAAGCAAATCTAAAGATATTTGAATACAGGCAAAGGACCCTGATATGGAAAATTTCACAACACTAAGAATAAGTTCACAAAGAGGATTTTAGTCTTTTTAGTTCTTTAGAACAGAGGATTAGTAAAACAGAAGTTAATAAATAGAAGCTGAAGTTATGGAATATTTGCGAAGTGGATGATTCAGTTTAGAAAGTCTAACACAGGTTATATCACAGCATGAAGGAACACTGTGTCCCCAAAGTAAGGAGAAGCAGGAGGAGCATAAGACATCTGAAGAAGAAATATGGACATGGGAAAGAAAAAGATTTAACATATTGCAATATTTATGCAAAATAGAAAGCAAAACTAATCAATGAAAAAGAGCAGCACTAAAGATATTTGAACAGAAATATAAGCAAAGTCATCTGGATATGGAAAATTTCACAATAAAAAAAATAAGAAAACAAACAGGAAAAGAGGATTAGTAATGGAAAAGTTAAAGAAATAGAAATTGAGACTATGGATTACCTGTGAAGTAAAGGATTTAGTGTAGAAAATCTAACTCTGATAACCCCACAGCAGGACAGAGCAATGGATCCCCTAATTAAGGAAAAAACAGTGGAGCGGGAAACATCTGATCAGTTGTCATATGAAAAAACAGAGTATAAAGGATTAGTCCAGATAAAATCACTTTAGCTAGCAGATCTAGGAGACTCTATCTGATCCCCTCCCTGTGGGAGGAATAAAGACAACTTTATACATTACATTGAGAAGGTCAGTTATTTAAGCAAGCAATAATGCCGACAGGGTGTGTATTAGTAAGAGTGAAATGGAAGGTCTACAAGAGGGTAGTGAGATCAGCTATGTTATATGGGTTGGAGACAGTGGCATTAACAAAAAGGCAGGAATCAGAGCTTGACATGGCAAAGGTGAAGATGTTAAGATTTGCACTGGGTGTGACGAGGGTGGACAGGATTAGGAATAAGTATGTTAGAGGGTCAGCCGCAGTTGGAAGGTTTGGAGACAAAGCCAGAGAGGCAAGATTACATTGGTTTGGACATGTGCTGAGGAGGGATGCTGAGTATATTGGGAAAAAAATGCTAAGGATGAAGCTACCAGGTAACAGGAAAAGAGGAAGGCCTAAGATAAGGTTTATGGATGTGGTGAGAGAGGACATGCAGGTGGTTGGTGTGACAGAGCAAGATGCAGAAGACAGGAAGAAATGGAAACAGGTGATCTGCTGTGGCGACCCCTTAACGGAACAGTCGAAAGAAGATGATGATGATGACCCATGGATGTGAAAATTTAAGTTATTAAGAAAAGCTAAAATATCAGAACTTGTATAATGTCTCTTACAGATATCTAAGATAAGATCTTATTCAGGTATACGGGGCATTTAGTGACAACCACCTCTGGGAATGTTTGGGGTTAACAAAAAGTACTAGAGATTCATCAGACAACCTATGTAGGAGATTGTCCCCCTATGTGGATGACCCTCCTGTTATAGAAGGAAGTAGCAGTCCACAAAAAGTGATAGGCCAAAGAAGAGCCATAAAGACCCTAAAGTGGACTACTGAGGATAAGAAAGAACAAAATGATGCATTTTTATTATTATGCAAAAAGCCCAGAATTTCCAAACACAAGTTATACAAAATGATTAAGAGAGAAATTAGAGGAAAAAAATACTTCCACAAGAAAAACTGTCAGAAGCTTCAAATGAAATTTTGTTTTCATTGATACAGCAGATTTATGAAAAACAGTATATAGATCAAGAAACCTTGACCTGTTTGGAAAAAGAAGCATCTGAGGAAGTGTGAAAATATAAACAACAAAACCAAGAGATATTTAAAAAGTATAAAGAAGAAACATGGACATGGGAAAGAGATTTGATATGGTGCAATATTTATGCAAAGGAGAAAACCAAATTAATCAATGTGAAGAAGCCAGCCCCAAATATATCCAAAGAGAAATAAAGGCAAAGGCATCCAGATATGGAAAATTTCACAAAAACAACAATAAATAACATCACAAAGATGGAATGTCGAAAAGAAGATTAGTAAAGCAGAATAAAAAAAAATAGAAGTTGAAGTTATGGAGTGCCTGTGAAGTGAAGGATTTGTTGTAGAATGTCTAGCACGGGTTACATCACAGCAGGATGGGGTGCATCCCAAAGTAGGGAGAAACAGGAAGATCAGGAAACATCTAAAGAAGACATTTGAACATGGGAAAGAAAAAGCGATTTAATATGGTGTAATATTTATGTAAAGGAGAAAGCAAAACTAACCAATACAAAAAGAGCAGAACCAAAGATATTTGAAGAGAAATACAGGCAAAGAAATCCAGACATGGAAAACTTTACAATACAAAAAATAATAAGACAAAGAGGAAAAGGAGATTAGTAATGGAGAACTTAAAGAAATAGAAACCGAGGTCATGGAGTACCTGCAAAGTGAAGGATTCAGTGTAGAAAATCTAATTCAGAAATCACCACAACAAGACAGAGCAATGGATATCCAAATTAAGGGGAAACCAGTGGAACAGGAAGCAATTGGTCAAGTACCATATGAAGATAATTTGGAGCCTTCCACAGAAAACCAGTTTAAACATTCACTTGAAGCTAGACAGCAAAGGATGGAACAGGAAACTGTGGAAACTCTGATGCAGTCAGTGTTGAGGAGTGATAGGCCAGTGAGTTCCCATATGATAGTGCAATGGATGGCACGGGATGAAGCTGAAGAGAATGTGCCATAGGAAGTTTCTATAGAATCTTCTATAGAATTCCTGCAGGAATTGGAAAAAAAGGGATGTTCCATTAGTTTGGAAGAAAATGAGATGAGAGTTGTTTGATTTTATAGACATAGGCAGATATATCAAGATCAATGAAAGAAATAAACTGCAGAAGGTTAAAAAAAAACCCAAAAGTTAGAAGTTTGATAAAACAAATGAACACAGTAATTAGGACTGTTCGTAGAGACCCATGTGACATAACTGAAGTAAACAGGATATATTACTGTGCAGCTAAATTAATAACTGATAAAGTTCTAGAACACTGGGTAGTGAGGGAAAGGAAGGGGAGAAATCAGATACCATCATGGAAGGATTGAATAGAGAAAACTATAAAGCAATTCAGACAAGAAGTGTCACTATTAGAAGATTATAGAAGAGGGAATAGATCAACAAAAATACTAAGAAAAATAGATGTGATAAAAGCAATGTGCAGAATTAGAACAGCCCAGGATCTATCATGCACTATTGCAAATAAACTAAAAATTTCAGCACAGGCAGAAAGACTTAGAAGATACAAAAATAAATATAAAGGAAAAGTACAAAATAAGCAATTTATTGATAATCCAAAAAAGTTTTATAGAGAAGTGGCAAATAAAGTAAAAGGAAATGAAAGACCACCAAAAAAGAAGAAATAGATACATTTTGGAGACATATCTATGAAGATCCTGTGGAACATAACAAAGATGCAAAATGGATAAAAGAGGTTAAAGAGGTTCAGAGGTATAGGGTATGAAATGGGATGAAGTAACAGCCAGAGAGAGATTGAAAAACAGTTAAGAAAAGCCTAACTGGAAAATCCCAGGCCCAGTTGCAGTACCTAATTTTTGGCTGAAATTATTAATATCTTTGCACGAAGATTTAGCCATGAGTAAGAACTATATATATATATATATATATATATATGCACACCCTGAACAGACACCAACCTGGTTAACAACAGGAAAAACAATGCTCCTACTTAACAGTGAACCGACAAGCTACCCTAAAAATTATGGACCAATAATTTGCCTTCCTACAACGTATAAACTATGCACGGGAATTGATTCTGACAAAGTTTACAGTCATTTAGAAGACTCAATTATGGAAGCAGAACAAAAGGGGAATAAAAGAAAGTCATATGGAACAAAGGATCATGTGTTGTTAAATAAAGTTATAGTGGAGAAGTGTAAAAAGGGGAAGAATCTAAGTATGGCATGGACTGAGTACAAAAAAGCATTTGATATTATCCCACATTCATCACGCATTCTTATTGTGAAGTAAATAGTGTGGGAAGAAATAGCCAGGGAATTGTTTTGGCTAGGCTTGTATAGGCCCTAGGGCTGATAGCCTAGTACCAACCTATAAACCTATGCACCTATGGATAAAATAGTGCTTACAAATGTGTAAGATACATCCTACACTGATCAATTACATTACAGTAACCATGGAACAGTGGCAGAGTACTTTGCAATTAAGCCATGGTAAAGGACAAATTATTGTCCCAGGGATAAAAATTCAAAGGGGAATATTCCAGGGTGACTCTCTGTCACAGCTGCTATTCTGTCTACACTGATCGACTACATTACGGTGATCATGAAACAGTGGCAGGGCACTTTGCGATTAAGCCGTGGTATAGGACAAATTATTATCCAGGGATAAAAATTCAAAGGGAATATTCCACGGTGACTCTCTGCTACTGTTGCTATTCAGTCTTCCCCTTAACCCATTAAACTGTCTATTTATCAGTTTAGGGGATGGCTATAATTTGGCTCCTAGGAAACAACAAAGTGTAATGACTTTTCATCTTCTCTTTGTCGATGATTTAAACTGTATAGCTCATCAGATGAGGAAGTGAAAGCACAACTGCAAGTTGTCAAAACTTTTTCAGATGATATAAGAATGTCATTTGGTCTTGATAAATGTGCAAAATCAAACTTTAAAGCAGGAAAACTGCAACGTCACGAAAACATCAGTTTGGGACAAGAATGTGATATAAAAGAACTTGAGCAAGAGGGAGTATATAAATACTTGGGAAATGAAGGATCAACAATAAAACATGAACAAATGCAAATAAAACTTAGTAAGGAATATTTCTGAAGACAATCATACTCACAGACTGAAAAAATACGTATTTCATGATGTTTTGATAATTCCTATATTTTAACACCACTCTGGGACCATTTACAGTTTTTTTTTTAATTTTTATATATAATTTCAGACTCACCACATGGGGTCTAGCATCTTGAAGTGATTTCAATATATTACTCAGCCTCCAGCTATCCTATAATGCAGTCTCTAAACCATTACGTCACACAGGTGTCTATGTTCCCCAGTTGCTGTCACTGCATTCAATTTGCATATATCCATCATTTAGCTTCAATCAGAAACTTTTAACCAAACAATTATTGCTTTTCAATGGCAAATTAGACCACAAGCAGCTGAAATAACAAAGAACAGACTTTCAAAGTGTTTTTTACTGCTGCTTCTTTTTAGACTTGCTAATTTTAAGTATTTTGTTATCATTGAGTTGTAGTTCTTTTACTTATCTCCCCTGCCCCTTCACACCACCTCCCTAGCTGTCAAAGTGCTGCAGGTAATTTGATCTGCTTAGTGCTGTGATTGACATTTCATAGGTTCATAGGTTCATAGGTTCATACTAGGCTATCTGCCCTAGGGCATTTATAAGCCTAGCCAGAGTGTGTTTGGCTTTCGCCACCCATTTTAAATTAATTTTGCTATGCCCTTTTTCGAGGTTAGTATACTGTGCCTCTGTCTAACAGTGACACAGAAGTGATACCCGGGGTAAACCTACGATCCCCCATCCACTCATCAAGATTCCTCTTGAAGAGAGTCAATGAGGGACTCTGCCTAACCAGGACTGGGATTTTATTCCAGAGTGAAGGGAGCCTCTGGGTTATGAATCTGTCCCTCCAGCATGTCCTATTTATTTCAGTGCTGAGGTTCAAGTCTCGAGCGTAGCTCGATGGGATTTGGATTTTCTGAGGTGCAGCATGTCCATTAATTCCGGGTTGGACATGGCTTTATACATCAGGCACAGATCACCTCTGAGCAGGTGGTATGCCACTGAGTAGAGCTGGAGTTTCTTTAACGGGGCAGCATATGGCATCTGTTTGAGCCCTTTGATCCTCTTGGTGAGGTACTTTTGGGGTCTTTCCAGTTGCTGCAGGTGTCTGGTAAGGTACATCCCAAAAGGGGCATTGTACTCAATTATGGGCCTGATGAGGGATGAGTAAAGAGGCACGATGACCTCTCCTGATCTAGATGTGAATCCCTTCATGATTAGGTGGGCTATATAAAATGTTTTCTACCACTTTGGCCACGTGGTTGTCAAATGAGAGATTGCTATCAACTTGGGTCCCCAGGTCCCTAATTACTTCTTCCGTACTTAATGGATTACCACTTATGTGGTAATTTGTGGGCACTTTGTTTTTGCCAAAGGGGATGACTATACATTTCTTGGCGTTTAGCTTGAGGCCATGGCTCTGGCACCAGTTGTCTGTTTCTATGAGGCCCTTTTGGAGGATGCTTGTGCCGGCTGGAGAGTTGATTATAGCACCCAGTTTTCAGTCATCTGTGAACTTGGTCAGCCACAGTCCTTCCATGTTGGCCTGTACCTCCGAGAAATATATACCGAACAGGAGAGGTCCCAGGACTGAGCCTTGTGGGATGCCACTTGTAACTGATTTGGAGTCTGACATGGCTCCAGCAATTCTAACCATGTGGGTTCTGTCCTTGAGCCAGTTTGCAACCCATCTAGTGACATAGGGGTTTATATTTAAGCTGGTGAGCTTATCTATAATGCCTGAGTGGGGTATTGTATCGAAGGCTTTTGCGAGGTCCAGGTAGGCTGTGTGGACCACCTTCCCCTCATCAATGGCCTTGGTGACTGTTTCAAAGAAATCAACCAAGTTTAAGAAGCAGGATCTGCCCTTAACAAAGCCGAACTGGGTAGGAACCAGTGTCTGTAGGTCCCCAATATCTATTTTTATGAGGTCCATGATGATCCTTTCCATAGCTTTGCAGACCAAGCTAGTCAGGCTTATGCGGCAATAGTTTCCAGGATCCGTTGAGGCACCACCTTTGTGGAGAGGGACCACTGTTGCTGTACGCCACTCTTTGGGTATATATCCTGTGGTAAGGCTGAGATTGAACAGTAGTTTTATGTTTGGGTTTAGCTCTTCTTGGAGTTCATGTAGGACGCAGCCCAAGACACTGTCTGGTCCCATTGATGATGTGTTTTTTGCTTTGGAGAGGGTGGCTCTTACCTGAGCATCTGAGATGTCAGGGGGCAGCACTCTGCTGGGACAGATATTTGCCCTTTTGGTGGGGAGTTTGCTGAACCTGTCAGCTAGGATGTTGGCAATGTCTGTGGGTTCGTGTATTTTTGTCATTTTGGACTAATTCTGAGCATATCTGGGAATTCCCACCCAGGTTCCTAACATAACTAAAGAAAGCCTTGTGATTATCCTTAGTGTCCTGTGCAATTTTTCTCTCGAAGCTGGCCTTAGACGATTTTATGAGTGCCCGTAGTTTTTGCTAACACTGATCAGAGATGCCTTCCCTTTTGGGATTTTGATCTATCATGTAGTAGCTTCCTCCTTATATTGTATAGTTTGTTTATGGCTGGGGTCCACCAGACAGGATGTCTGCCTTTGGAGGATTGGGTCTTGGTTTTATTTGGGATTGCATGATCCATGCATTCCTGAAGGTGTTCATAGAATGCGTTTATAAAGGATTCTGCGGTCTGGGCCGTATTTTCCACAGGCCCGGGGCTTTGAAGGATTCCACCTCGGTTTTGAGGAGTGTGAAATTTGCTTTAGAGAAGTTTTTCACTGTGGTTTTCTGGGCAGGGGGTGAGGTCAGGATGTGAATATCCAGTGAGATTAGTTTATGGTCTGATCTTACCAGTGAGGGATACACTTCTGGTCTGGAGCGTAGAGTCCCCATGTTGGTGATGATCAGGTCCAGTATGTTTTCCCCTCTTGTGGGAGTGGTAACAAGTTGTTCCATAGCATTTGAGTTTATAAATTCTTGGAACCTTTGAGCTAGGGTGTTGGAGCTAGAGTAATGCTCCCAGTCTATGTTTGGGTAGTTGAAGCCACCCAATATAATGGTGTTTGGAGAGACCTTCATATTTTCCAGTGTTCTCAGGAAGGCCGAGTGGGGTTCCTGGGTTTGGGAGGGTGGTCTGTAGCAGGCTATAAACTGGAAGGCAGTTTTACCCACTGTTAGTTGCACATGGATAGTCTCTGATGCTTTGTGCTGTGCCACCAACCTGGAGGTGTGGATATCTTTGATTAATATTGATACTCCCCTCCTTTCTGGTTCGGTCCAAGTTTTGGGGCCAAAAGCATGGTATGAGGTATAACCTGGTAGTGCTGGGGTGCTCTCAGGAGCCTTGAACCAGGTTTCTGTTACTGCACAGATATCGATGTTCTCCATGCTAAGGAGAGTTTCGAGTGCATGCATCTTGAGGTTTAGACTTCTGGCGTTGAGTAGCATTACTCTTAGTTTCTTATCCTTTGTGATACCTATGGAGGTGGGTTTGTCTTTTGAGCCTTGCCTAAAAAGGCACTATGGGGTAGCAAGAGCCTTTGCCAATATCCAAAGCCCAGGGTGACAGGTGCAAGCCATCCCTAGTGAAGCATCGTGGCTTGTCGAGCATGTCATCCCAGGCTGACAGGCATTGGATCCCCTTTGAATGACACCAATACTTAAGCCAGTTGTTGAAATTGATCATCTTGTCTTCATATTGTGGCATCATTCTTGGTGAGGGTAAGATGCTACTCAAGGTCAGGGTCATAACGGCCTGGGCCACATGCTCAGAGAGCTCCTCTATGTCTCTTTTCATGTAGTCCAGGGAGGTACGTCTCAGGTCATTCACACCAGCATGGACAATGACTGAGTCATATTTGTACTTGCCTTGGAGTGACCTGAGTGCTTGTGTTATGTGGCGGATCCTAGCGCCCAACAGGCAGCTCACCGTGACCTTCTCCTTGTTCAGCCTGGTGAGCGGGACGTCAGTGTGCCTGACGATAGAGTCACCTATTACAAGTGTATCAGGTGTGTTTTTTAGCCTTAAGGGCTGTGAGTGTTCGGCACACTGGCTTTGTGAGCTATGTGTTGCACGTGTTTTGTTTTGGGGTAGCGGTTGCTTGGGTGTCTGCTTTGGAGGTCTCTGCTGCTTAGGCAGATTTTTATTTAGAGCCTCTGAGTATGTTTTTGTGTGTTTATGTGTTTGTTTGCTGTCGTGGTAGGCCTATGTGAGACTGGAATTGTAGTGAGTGTGATTTCCTTCTCCTCCTGACAGGTTTCGCCAGTACTGAGTTGAGAGAGCTTAGCCTCCAGTTTGGCTATATGGTTGCATCTCTCACATGTGTTGGAATTTATTGAGAGGAGGAGAGGGTTGTCTGTGTACATGAGGCAGTTGTAACATTGCCTCAAGATTCCCAGATTCAGCAGCTGGACCAGAGAGGAGATTAACAACTGACCTCTGGACATGCTAGAATAGTATTGGGAATTCCTTTATAATTGAAAAAAAAGGGCCAATGGGGAACAAGGTACTCAAGGGGAGTTTGTGAGGGTGTAGTCCTTTTAATTTTTTAGTGCTGACTTATATAATTGCTTTAGTGAGCAAGTGCCAGGTAACTTAAATGCAATGTGTTACAGGTAACTTAAATGCAAAAATGACAAACAGTAACTTTATTTCAAGTGAAACAAGGAAATAAGTACAGTAAGCAATGCAGATGTCACTAGGGATCCACAGAAGCACTGAAAAGCCACATTTTAGGTGGAATTAGCATTTCAGGGAAAGAACAAGCAAACAAGCATACAAACAAAGCTAGATTCAGCAGGCCTGGATCTAGTCTATGCTACAGCAAACAAGGTGTACCAATTTCAGTAAGAAACAGTTCAAATATGCAGGCACTATAAGCCTTTAACCAGAAATTCCCAGCTCAGAAGGGCAGAGTCCAGCCTCTCCTCCCACAAGAGAGCAGACCACGAACCTTCTTAATGTAAAATAACTGGACTGAATCCCAAGTGCTTAAACCAGAACTAATACACTTTTAGAATAACAGACACTGAGCCCTCAATCAGCAGTTCCCAACTTAGAAGGATGTAATCTACCTGTCCTGCCACCACAGTGCAGGCCACAAACCTTCCTAATGTAAAACAACTGGTCTGAGCCCAAGTGCTTAATCCAAAAGACTTAGAATGATAGCTACACTTTAATCAAGTTACTACCAAGCAGTAATAAATACAATTGAATACTTTAAAGAATGCCTGGATTAGTGCTCAAGTTATACAAACAAAGCTAGATTCAGCAGGCCTGGATCTAGTCAATGCTACAGCAAACAAGGTGTGCCAGTTTAGTAAGAAGCAGTTCAAATATACAGGCACTATAAGCCTTTAACCAGAAATTCCCAGCTCAGAAGGGTAGAGTTCAGCCTCACGTCCCACAAGAGTGCAGACCACGAACCCTCTTAATGTAAAATAACTGGCCTGAAGCCCAAGTGCTTAAACCAGAATTAATACACTTTTAGAATAACAAACACTGAGCCCTCAATCAGCAGTTCCCAACTTAGAAGGATGTAAGCTACCTGTCCTGCCACTACAGTGCAGAGCACAAACCTTCTTAATGTAAAACAACTGGTCTGAAGCGCAATTGCTTAAACTAACAGGCTTAGAATGAGTTACACCAAGCAGTAATAAATACAATTGAGTACTTTTAAGATGACACAAAAGCAAAATAAAGTAGGAAGAAACACAAATACAGTAAAAGCAGATCATTTTTTTTTTTTTTTTTTTTTGATTGAGCAAATGAGTTGGGCCGAGGAGGAGTATCCAAGTGCAAATTTACAAGAGGGGCGGGCAATTTCAAAGCCACCAAGATTAACACCAACACAAAAACAGAGAGGGTGGGCGGGAACCTACTGAAAAACAGAGTCACAGCTTCCAGCTAGATATTCCTCAATGCAACACAAACAAATTACTTTAAATTGTGTATTATTTGATAAAAGTGCAGATAAAAGTTACTTAGCTTCACTTAGGCATTCAAGTTGATAGCATGCAGGTCTTAACCGGCCAAAGCTCACAGTTTAAACAGAAGGTAATTCACTGTACCACTTGTATAAGACAGAAACTGAATACAATGAAGGAACTACCCCCACCTATCACTGGCTATGCAGGTTTTTAACAAGCCTTAACTGAAAATACCACAGGTACTACTGACAAAACAGAGTCACAGCTTCCAGCTAGATATTCCTCAATGCAACACAAACAATTTACTTTAAATTGTGTATTATTTGATAAATGTGCAGATAAAAGTTACTTAGCTTCACTTAGGCGTTCAAGTTGATAGCATGCAGGTCTTATCCGGCCAAAGCTCACAGTTTAAACAGAAGGTAATTCACTGTACCACTTGTATAAGACAGAAACTGAATACAATGAAGGAACTACCCCCACCTATCACTGGCTATGCAGGTTTTTAACAAGCCTTAACTGAAAATACCACAGGTACTACTGAAAAACATAGCAGGAGACTTGAGTAATGGCATGCTTACCTCTTCCAGTCTTACTCTGACAGTGGGACTTTTTTTTTTTGCTGCACCACAGCTTCCTGTCATGAAATTGCCATCCATGCTCAATAGCACAGAAGGCACTGTTTTGCAAGCCTTTGATCTCCCATTCTTGGGCCTTCCTGGTGATTGAAAGTACAGAACATGTTGACTGCTATGGTGTAAATAGAGGACAGTTTAAGGACATTACACTTTTACATTAATGTGTATTAAAATGCATGTTACTTTCATAATTCTTAAAATCCTCAGTGCTGCACCCAGTTTGAATTTTAGTCATTTAAATTGTCCACATCAGGATTACCAAACTGTGCATTATTACAGCAAACTCAGGACATTGCACATACATATTCTGTGTCCATTTACTGAAAACAGTACGGTTGCCAGTAAGTGTAATCTAAAACTTATAATAAAGATGTGGGGTCTTGTCTCTTTTTTGCTGTACTGTAATTTTCTTAGCAATTTCTTCTATCTAAAGCACTGCATGTGCATAAAATGCAAATGCACATTTTTTGTGAAGACAAGTGTATAAAACTCCACAATCCCAATCATAAATCAGACCCACTTTTCTCAAACACTGCCACACTAACATTTTCACCATTCAATGTCTCACTACACATTTTGGTTTACTGTCACTCAGTTTAACAAATTAGCTATGCCTACTCTCTAGATTTCTCCTTTTAAATATACCCCACACATCTACTGACTACGTCTGTCAAATACAGTTTTACCTTTACCCTTTCCTTTTTAAAATTCCATTGAGCACTCTGGGTGCTGTTTGATGCTTCCAGGTCAGTTTTTATCAAGAATGTTTAGTAAAGGGCATCAAAATAAATATCTATTATCTGACAGAGGCAACTGCATGGAGTGATTTTGGCTGGATAGCCTTGTATTAGATAGGCCCTACCTGAAGAGTATGCCACAGTTAGATACAGCAGTCAAAATTTTTTTCTCTAAAAAAGTTGATTGCCAGTGTAATACCCAAGCCCTGACTTGGCAAAACATTAGCTACAGAGATGTAATATTTCCATTCACAATTCATCCTTCGCCTTGTTTCAACAACCTGTATTAATTTCTTCTAATCCTACTTCTGTCACTACAAACCATGCAGGAACTGCTATGTTACATGACTCTAGTATCACAGGCCTCTTCCCAAACACCCGCCCAGTTATGTCCATTCATTTTCAGCAACCGTAACATGCTCCAACAAAGCATTGGACTAGGTGTTGCAGCTAGCTTCCCTCCCGACAGCCAACAAATTCCTATATAATAGTAATACACACTTTAGATGATCATATTTTTTCTAATTGGTGCTGCAATCACAACTGCAGTGTATATCTTTCAATTCTTCCTGCACCAAAACTGTTTTACAAACTGTCAGCTACATAACTCAACCAACTTATTGGGTTCTGTGCCAATCCTCACATCTTGTAACAAGTAGTATAATACACCAACAATGCACATTGGCTTTGCTATGGTCATGCTGACTTTTATGACTAAGAGAAATACTTCCAGACTACACCACAAACCTTGACTGACAACATTTTGAATAATCTCATTTACCCTCCTAACCTGTAACTACAATCACTGTTCAGTCTTCAAAATCCAAAGCATTACTTCAGAAGGATAAACACCATTACCTTTCTGCTGATATCACTGTCCAGCTGGGTTTTCAACTTAGTTGGTGTCACTGGGATGTATATTGAACAAGTGAATTCAGAAGGTCCTTTGCAGTCAGCTCTACCTCAAGCTTAATATCCCACCGTTTTTCCACACATTATGTACCGATTTGTCGATAAACAAATATGTAGAGCCAAATATTTTTCATCCACACAATTAAAGCAGATCTGTGAGGAAATATGTTCTGCATTGCTTTCAACTGGTAGCACATTTGCTACTTAATTGTATGCATCCATCTAATAGCTTATATCATGGCAATAAGCTAAAAGGCCAGTGATGATAATACCTTTTACCACTGGGAGTATTAAACAGTGCAACCACACAGTTGGACTCAGCTCCATGAACAATAGTGTTCCCAAACACAGTACCCCTTACCTTTATCCAATGTTGGGACCATAGCGTACTCCATCTTCCTCAGGTGCCAGAGTTGTAGTCATTATTTTAAGGACATGACTCAAACTGTTCCACCCTCGTTCACTGCATCAGAGTAATTTTGCATTAGTCATCCATTATGATGATGGGAAAAATCTCCTCACTGTGCCGTTCAGACTCCTCAAGCTGTTGTCACTCATAACTAGTCATAAAAAGGTTAACTACATTCTACTTCAAAAAGTTATCATTATTCAAGTTTTAATTATGCACCAGTCCAGGCATGCCATTAATTTAAAGTTACCCATGCAAAGGGATCCATGCAAGCTGGGTTTTGGTTACAATATGCAAAAGTGCACAATTAATGCTGCACTATTGTGACAAGCCTCTATGCCACTTCAAGGTTGCCAACATCACAGAGGTCCACTCACACCACAGCTATACTTGCAGCTGCAGCCAGTGCCACATTCACCTCACCACTCTCATAACACACCTGCAGGTAATCGCCCTTCCACAATCACCACACCTCAATTTTCTACTCAAAGACTATTCCTTACCATTACAAAAATAGTTGCAATCTGCAGCTGCAAAAAATGTAGCAATTCCAGAAATCTATATACTGTTTCAACATTCAACATTCATGCAACACCCAAAACCACTGCCACTACACAGGAAGGCACCATCCAAAAGTGGATGTCACATTGACCAACACATGCAAAATTTCAGTTTGCATTACCAAGAATTACAGATTGCTCATGTGTCTGCAACAACAATACATTAACTGAGTCTAATTTCGATCTGATCTGTATTGCAAGTTACAAGCAGGGAAATGCATCAAGAACTCTGCCTTATATGGAAAATCTGTATCCAAACCAGTTTCCATAGACAGTCATTACCTCTTACTGCATCTACTGTGTTCTGCAAGCTCAAGTGGCAAGATGATCCCCCAAACACCAAATCATGTGTTTTCCTTTAACAAACTAGCTATATTTGCAGGCATGCTGTAATGCCATTGTGTTTTGCCTTCATAATGTTAAACTGGCTAGACTTACCTCACTTGCAATTTCACTTAAACCCCTTCCTTCATCAAATGCCATACAAATTCTCATCTGGGCCATGAACTAGCACCATTCTTATCTCCCTATTTGTTCATGTGAGAAAAGAATCATCAAAAAACTTAAACACCAACAACTCTCATGCAATCCTTTCTTACATACTCGATCTCCATAGTCTGAACAGTATACTTGATAGAGCAATCCCATGCACTCACATATTTTGACTATACATAAATTTCTCCTTAACTTCATGATCTGTACATATCTTAAATCAGGTTAGCGGTACCTCTTACTACTATCCATTTCCTATGCCATTTTCTCCACTCCTTTCCTTTCTTTTTGCCTCTGCTTTCACATGAATGCCATAATTGCATTTCTACCAGTGTGCAATTCTCATGAATATTTTCTAACCCCTGCAAGATGCCCAATAAATGTTTCAGTTACGGCTGGGCACAGTCTCAGTACAAAATTGATGTTTCATACATCAGCTAAATTCACTGTTACATTCTTTCAGACAAAATTACTCTTATGCAACAGCACACAGACAAAATAACTCATACGCCACAGCACACGGCACATGTGTAAATTCTAACTGAAAAGCTATGAAACAAAGCTTCTATATAGTGACAATCTAGCTTGACATCTGTCACTGGTACATGCACTGCTCATTCAGCACTCTCTCTACAAGATATGCCTGTTACTCCTGGCCATCTATTCAGTCAGGGGTGGCCTTAGCCAAATAGGTGCCCTACGACAATTACAATCTAAACCCGCTTAAGCCTCAATCACACCATACTCAAAATGGTAACTTCAACTGCAGTTGAATTGCTATTACATTCCATAAGTACTTCTACTGTGGATACCACAGCCATAACTGGGTTGAATACATGCCTAGGCAGGGAAATAGGTGAGCCACTCCAGAACAGCCCCTCCTAGAGCAACACCCAACACATGTCAAGTACCAGACCCTTCCGCAGCCATTATAGTGTTTCATTTGGCTATTTCTCATAGTTACCATACACACAGTTCAAAAAAAATATATGTGCATACTCTTCTCTTAGTTGCTTCTATGATTATAGATCTTGAAAAACATCTAAACAAACAGTCTTGCAAATTAAACAGTCTGCATGAGCAGTACACTTGTCTGCTCTTTAAACCCATCCTTCTTATGGCATCAAAACCCGCACTCATATTATAAGATTTGGCCCAGGGGAGGATTATGGTTAGTGTAGGGCTGTTTGCACACATTTTTAGGGCCATGCACACATGTATTCCTTGATTCACCTTCATGATTTCATTAAATATAATTCCTTGTATAATACCGCACCACATGAAGCATTCCATTACAAAAGTTTGACGCAATGTGTATGACCCACGAATGCTACAAATGGCCAACTCATAACCTTTCCATCATAAAATGCCAAACAACTGCAGTCATTACAATTCACCAATATCAGTGAATTTGCACAATCAGCAAATAAGTCAAAACCATCACATAAAGTACACATTAAGGACATCTACAATGCAGAGATTCCTGCTAGCAAACTAAATTATACTTCATTGTTTCATCAACATCGTTCAAGTTGCCATTGAAGAATAAACTGCCTGTGTTACACTACAAACATATAGTACTCGTACTTGACTACAGCATCCACACACTACAAGTACTTGACTACAACATCCACACACTACAAGTACACCAGTAGAGTACCAGCAATCTAGCCACATATTGTGGGATATGAAACAGAGCATTCTTCCTGAAAAGCAAGCATACTACCTGTTGTGCTAGTAACACAGACACACTTGTCATAAACAGCATAAACCCACACCCCCTCAGCAAGGATGCTCAACCAAGAAAACCACTCATGTCAGTTCTGTATTGATACCAGTGCCAGATCCATGTTGGATAGCTCACAAGGCATGTTTAATAGAGCAGACCCAACACCCCCACCTTCAGCAACAACCCACCACCCTCAGGTAGCAGACCCATCCAACCCACTACAGTTCTCCATTACTTGGCTATTTCTCACCAGTTAACATACACCAACTTTAAATACATCTGTGTATACTGCTCTCTTATTTGCTTCTACAAAGTTTACATATATTCAAGTAAAACCTCTAAACAAGTACAGTCTCGCACATAACACGTAGTCTGAATGAGCATTACATTTCTCTGCCCAAAGCCATTCATTGTAATGGCATGAAAACTATTCATAGAACAGGACAAAATGATTGACTTCTACAATTGGCTAAGCTTCTGGTGTCATTCAAAATGGATCTAGTATTTGTCTGCCTGGGACCACATGATTGACAGACCACGATGCTTTGCCAGAGATGATCTGTGCCTGTCACCCCTAGGATTCAGGTTACTGGCTAAGGCTCTTGCCACCCCTATATTGCCTTTTTTAGGCAAAGTTCAAAGGACAAAACCACCACCGTAACAGGTACAAGCATGCAAAATCTGAAGGTAATGCCACTCAGTGCTAGAAGTCTAAACCTCAAAATGCACTCTCTCAAGGCACTCCTAAAAATGGAGAACATTGATATCTGTGCAGTAACTGAGACCTGTGTTGCATTTTAACATTTCACCTTAAATGAAGACAAGACACTTCTTCCTCTCTTTCAGTGGTATTTATTACACACGTGTGGGAGCCTCATGGAAAGTACCAGGGAGACTCCCCGAACAAAGGAATGCATAAGCTTATATACTGGTGATACTGCTGACAGTACAAAAATATAAACTAGACCAATTAAATTAGTACAAAAGACAATTAACCAATCAGTGGTTTAACCATAGGCTTAAAGCAGTTCACATTACTACATCTCTAGGCAGAGAAAGAAAATCGGATACACTTCCATATAAGACACATTTCTTGCTTTCAAGCAGGCTCCTGTTTTTCAGTGCTTTTCCACTATACACAATTTACTCAGAGTTCGCAGTACAAAGTTCATCTCAATGCATACAGACTGTCACATACTCAATTTCCTTAAGCACATACTTTGGCCATTCATATTCTACAATCCCCCATTTAATACTGTGCAAGCATCACCATTTAGTCGATCATACATTTGCCCTAAGTTTAACATAACCATGTGGCTGGTTCCTTCAACATTATCAAACATTTTTATTTCATTATCCATATTCATAATTGTAGGCATATAAAACTTTGGCACCTTTTTAGTAGTCTTAAAAGACATTAATTTCAAAATCTATGCTTTGATTAAATACACAACAAGAAAAGCAATGAGAGCTAATACTGTGATTAATAAAATTAATTTCAATAGTCAGCCTCCCCAACCTAAGAACAGGTTGGTTAACCATGTCCACTTTGAGTTATCGGCCTCCTTGACCTTAGAGAGTTCGGAGACTCTCTGAATGAGTTTGAGATGGCTTTCAATTTCATGCTGATTGTCAGGAATAAACTACAACACTCCTCCTGGATTAAAGCACAAGTTCCGCCTTTTGCTGCTAGGGTGAAATCGAGATTCATATGATTTTGAAGGACTACAGCTCTCATGGCAGTCAGCTCATCAGTCACTAATTATAAAGCAGAAAATGTGGCATTGCTTAATACTTCAAGCAATTGACAGTTTTCTCAGTTCCCAAATTGATTTTACTGCTCCGTATGCTGGTATTATAACAGCCCACTATATGATGTCATCACCCAAGTCCAAATGAGATAGTCTTTTGGTGTCAACATGAGCTAAGTCATGATGATAAATCCATGAAGTGTCAATTTGGCCTACCGGATTGGCAGGCTTTTTGACCTCTCAAACATTCCAATTTTTTCCTTGAGGTAAAGCAGATGTATGTCGGATGGCTGGGACTAAATAACCTAAGAAACAGCTACCAGACCAGTTTCCTGATAGCCATTTATAGGCTCTTCTACCACACAAAAAGTGGCAATTTTGCACCTTAGTGGTGATATTACTATTTATATAACCTTGTTAAGAATGAAACACCTTCTTATTGATCAATCCAAGCTGTTGGTATAGAACGGAATTATTTCTTACTTCTTCATATGTTTTATGCACTAGTTTACAAAATGAATCGTAGGTTGTGTTACAGTAGGAGGAGTTATTATTACACCTGTAGGGAACTGTCACATTACAAAAACTCCATCCTACCTTGACTTTACCAAATTTCTGAAAACACACAGTTCCATTTCTACAGTTAAACAGATGTAATGCTATACTGTTTTTTGAGGTGACATTTGAAGTGTCATAGATCAGATTCATCCAGGTTTCATTAGCCCCTAAAAGGACTGTACTTAGCATCAATCCCCCATGAACAATAGGTAAAGCAGTACAGATCCAACAGTCAGAGACATTGAGGGATGATGCATAGGCAAATTTTAAAGCTTGGTAGGTGTTGGAAGGTGGATGCCAAATAGCTCATTTGGTGTGATGCGTTGATGAAGCAGGAAATAAAAATGGCCACATTAAAAATAATAGTACAACAAAAATGACCACCAAAATGGCTGTCCAATGTTTCTGTGGAAATGGTTGTTGAGTCAGCGTAGTGTCAGGAGTTTGAAGATTTCCAAAAGGGTAAATATTAGGCATCGTCAGGTACTGGAACAGTTGTACTTCGAGTACGAGTAGCAATGGGAGGAGAATCTGGAGTTGAAAAAGGTAAAGGCTGTTGATCTTCAGACGGCACAACTTTTTTCACATATGAAATATGGATCCAGGTTGGAGATCCTTGCAGTCGCACAGCAGATGAAGTTGTCAGAAGAACCAGGAATGGCCCCTTTCAGCGTGGCTGGAGCCCTGTTTTTCTAGAGAAAGACTTAACGTAAATCCAATTGCCAGGTTGTAGTGCAGATGACAGGAAAGGATCTGGAAGATGTTGAGCAGCTGCTACTTGTCAGTGGTGAAAATGTAGGAAAGAAACAAGAGATTCACAGTATAATAAAATATTATTATCAAATGCATTATATTTAGAGAAGGGTGGTGGTGGTGTCATGGGCATATGCAGTGGGTGAGACATGAGAATTTCATGTGGAGAAAGACCCTTAGTAGGATGTGGTTGTGCTCGCATAGAAAGGAAGGCTAGTGGTAAGGCTTGTACCTAAGTTAAGCCTGTTTCTGAAGTGACTTTAGCAAGTCTAGTTTTCAAGGACTGATTTATGCGTTCAATAATACCTGGTGCCTGTGGTCTATATGGACAAGGAAATTTAAAAGTAATGCCTAGCATAGTATACAATGATTCAACCAACTTAGCAGTAAAATACATTCCACAGTCAGAGTATATTTGACAAGGAACACCAAAACAAGGTATCAATTTATAACACAATTTTTTACAACTGAAATAGCATCATTTTTAGCACATGGGTAGGCTTCTAACCACCCCGAAAAAATATCAACAACAGTCAAAACATATTTAAAATGAGTACAAGTTGGGAGTTCAATAAAGTCCCACTGTAAAGCACAAAATGGCCCCATTAGTTTTGGCACTGGTTGAGTGGGAGCCAGAGTGCCCTTTGAAATGCTATGCTGTAAACAAATGGAGCATGTGCTCAAAAAATATTGCACAGAAGCAGAAAGTCCTGGGGTGAACCAATCCTTCTGGATTTGTTTGATTAATGCTTGTACCCCTACATGAGCTGGCAAATGATATGCTTTTACAAGAGAATTTAACATAGATATAGGGCATATTAATCTGCCATCAGGATGCTGCCAAATTGAATCATAGCATTGGAAACAGCTGTGGGCCAGCCATGTTTTTCTTTTTGATTTCAATGCTTCACTTTTTAAAGCTTTAAAAACAGTAGCGTCAAAAGTAACCATTTGTAAGATAGGCTGCAGAAATTGTCCCTGAACAGTATGTGAAAGAGCAGCCTTTTTGGCAGCCCAGTCAGCCAAATTATTTCCCTTAGCTACTAGAGAGTCATTAGACTGGTGAGCTGCACACTTGACAACAGCAATTTTGGAAGGTAATAATAAATCCTGTAAGAGGTGATCAATATACAGGCAATTTTTAATTGGTGCCCCAGAGGATGTCAAAAAAAACCTTTCCTTCCATAAGGTACCAAAATCATGAACAACACCATGGTGTAATGTGAATCAGTATAAATAGTAACAGATCTGTCTTTGGCCATTTTACATGCATGTGAAAGTGCTACTAATTCCGCGGCTTGTGTGGAAGTGCCAGGTGGTAATTGTCCAGTTTGTAAAACTGCAGATGGCGAGCAGACTGACCATGCAGCCTGGAGTTCGCCAAGATTATTTTGTAAACAGGACCCATCTACAAACAGAACTAAATCAGGATTAAGCAAAGGAACATCTTGTAAATCCACCTAGGAGAAAGAACAGTGTTAACTACAAGCACACAGTCATGTGGTTCACCCTCGTCACTAGTCGGAATCAATGAAGCAGGGTTTAGTGGTGGGCAACGTGTGATTTGAACAGTGGGATTATTTAATAAACTTAACTTATATCTAGTGAGGCGAGCATTAGAAAGATACTGTGTTTTTGTTTTTAAAAGTAATGCTTGCACCGCATGAGGTACTGCTAGTGTAGTGTCATGTCCTAATGTCAATGGTGCTGCCATATTGATCAAAACAGCAGCGGCTACCACCACTCGTAAACAGGGCCGCTAGCCAGAAGCAACAGGGTCTAACTGAGTGCTGTAATATGCTATAGGTCGATAGCCTCCTGTGCGTGCTTGTGCCAGTAAGCCCAGGGCAGTTTTATTTTTTTTACAACAGAAGAAAACAAAGGGTTTAGAATAATCTGGGAGACCTAGAGCAGGTGGGTTTATCAGTGCCATTTTAATAGCCTGAAAGGCATTTTCATGTTCAGGGGACCAAGGCAGAGGGTCTGTGATCTCCTTTTTTAAAAGCTGTAACAGAGGGGCCGAAATTTCTGAAAAATTGGGCACCCACTGTCTACAATAACCTGCTAGGCTGAGGAATCCCCTGAGTTGTCTCTGAGTTACAGGGCGGGGGGCAGTCTGAATGGAGGTAATTCTACTTGGAAGTATTTGACGTGAACCCATAGAAATGATGTGTCCCAGGTATTGTACCTTTTCTTGACAGAACTGCAGTTTAGATTTATTTACCGTAAAACCTCATTCAGCTAAAAACTTTAAAACTAGAAGTGAGTCCTCTATACAAGACTTGGTATCATGTGAAGCTATAAGAATATCATCTAAATATTGGACCAGCATACTGAACATGGTGGTAACTGTAAATCCTGCAGTTGTCTGTGCATCTCTCTAGAGAATAGGGCTGGAGATTCTACATATCCTTGGGGTAGTCAGGTCAAAGTATACTGTTGGCCTTTATAAGTGAATGCAAACAAATATTGACTATTTGAATGTACTGGGATAGAGAAAAAAGTTGATGCGATATCTATAACCGTAAAACAAAATGCTGTAGATGGGATATAGCTTAAAATCGTAGCTGGGTTTGGTACGATTGGAAACAGGCAAGACAGCTTTATTGACTTCCCACAAGTCTTGTACAAATCTGTAAGCTTGTTTACCAGGTTTCTTTACCGGTAGAATTGGAGTATTACATGGACTTGTTGTAGGTACTATAATTCCTTGATGTATCAAGGCAGAAATGATGGGGGCAATACCAGATGAAGCCTCTACCATCAAAGAGTACTGTGGTATCCGAGGTAACTTTGCTCCGGGTTTTAAGGTTATTTTTACAGGAGTGGCTGAAATCAGAAACCCAACATCATTATCATGGGTGGTCCATAGATGGAGGGTACTGAATTTAGACACTTATTTTTATCGAGGCCAGACTGTATACACATTGTTTGCAGAATGACATTTTCATCTAAAGTAGCCAAAATACTATTTTGTTTATCTGAAGGTACTTGTAAATATACTCCTTCAGCATTGCAGAAGATGGTTGCTCCCATCTTACAGAGCAAATCTCTTCCCACTAAATTTAAAGGTGCTGAGGGTCCTACTAAAAATGCATGATTGTCTTTTATAGGTCCCAAAGTTACTGGGACTGGGATGGTTTCAGAATATTCAATAGGAATGCCAGAGACACCTACCCCCTCTAGTTATGTTATTGGAGAGGGGGACATTTATTGCTGCATCGTCAGCCAACATAGATTTGGATGCTCCAGTGTCAATCAAAAATGGGTACTGTTTATTTTTGACAAGTAACATAACATGTGGTCCATCTTGATCCACAGGGATGAAAGGGCACAACTGCTGTTGTCTTTGTTCAGGGAACCTTTATTGTGATGGCTGCCGACTAGATGGAGTCCAATTAGAATTGCACTGAGGTGATATATCAGTGGGTGGGGCAGGTTGCTCAGCCAGATATGGACATTTATTTCTTCAATGGCCTACTTAGCCACAATTGAAACACTCCATCTGATTACTATAGCTTTGAGGTGGGGGCCGATCGATTTTCCTGCCAGTTTTGTCTGTTTTGGTTTCCAGCCCCTTGGTGTCCACCTATTCCTCTTCCCCGTCCTTGTCCTCCCCGTCCACACTGCCCAAAGGCAGTACACATCTGAATCTGAGATTTAACCAATTTTTCCTGTGCTAAGTGGTTGGAGAGGTATTGCACTTGTGTTACTAATTCATGCAATTCAAGACTAAGTAAGTTTAAACATACTTCCTTTAACTTATCCCGTACTTGTGGGCGTAACCCATCTATGAAAGCAGCTGACAGTCTGCTCTGTGCTGGCCCTTCGGTGGGTTTTGGTTAACCAGAGTAAGCCTCAAAGGCTTCAGTGAAATTATTTAAATACTTGTCCACAGGTTCATCTTCTTTTTGAAGAACTGACTTAATTTTGGACAAGTTGGGTGTGGGTGGAAGTATCACTGTAATAGCATTTACTATTCGCTGTCTGACTGCTTCGAACCCATTATCTCCTTGTGCATCATGTTTTGGAATCAGAGTAGGGACATTAGCATGGTCCCAAATCTGTTTCATTAGATCAGCCAGTATGGCGTATTGAAGAACTGCCCTGACTTCTTCTATGGTAGGATTTTGTAAACAAATATCCTGCCAACACACACTTGAACTTAGCTGGATTAGTACGAATAGGCGGTAACAATTTGGTAATGGCTTGAAAATCAACCGCCGACCACGCCCTAGGTACTACAATGGTTGGTGGTTCTTGTGCACTTCTAGCATGGGCTGGGTTAGGTACCTCCCTCAAAGGTAACAATCTGTCGTCACCTGACAACTCCGATACTGAATCTGGATTAAATTTATCTGGCCCAAAATACCCATCACCACTGTCAATTATAGCAGGAAACTGGCCAAAATGCCTTAGTCGGTGTAAATGTCGCTTCCCTTTTACTTTATAAGAAGGTTTAGCTGTAAAATACATTACAGCTTTTGCTTCTTTATGAGTCTTACTATGAGTTTTTGGTCCCTTTTTTCTATCACTTGTTTCTTGATCAGATTCACTAGAGTGACTGTTCGCAGCTTGTTTTCTTTCTCTAGGGGTGGAATGCTTAGTGGTGGAATCTGGCTGCTGTGCTTCCACTCCTTGTTGAGCGAGGGGGGGGGCTGATACTGTGGGGGTGCAATTGGTGGTGCAGTCAGTGGTGAGGGGAGCCAGGCATTATCGTCTTCTGTCAATTCAGTTATTTGTATTTTAGCTAATCCCTTTACAGGATAAAGCCCCTTAAAGGGTGGGTCCTTCAAGCATTTACCGTTTACTACATCTAAATTACTAGCAGTTTGTTGTAATTTCCTCAACTGCTCTTTTAATTTCTGCTGATCATCTTTTAGACTACTAATAACTGAATCCTTTTCTCTTTCTTTCACCTCTATCATCCAATCATTAACTGTTGCCCAGCACAACCCTGGTATTCTTCTCTCTCTTTTTTTTAACTTTCCTTGGAAATTAAGCAAAATATTTTTATTAAAATTACCATTTTCTGGAAAGGCGAGGTTTACCACCACCCTCAATGAGGGCAACCCACTGACTTATAAACATACAGCTGTCCCGGGACACACAAGAATACATATAACCAGTTGGTGTACCTCTTTCTGGCTCTTTTATGGTTCCCACACTTGCTCCCATTTTTACACAATAAGCTATACTGTATTTTACAGATGTAGCTGTAACGTTTTGTAAACGTCGTTTTCCCCACTCTCGTATCTCCTTTCACTCTTACGTCGGCAGTTTTTCTTTTGAACCCACTCTCATACTGCACAATCAATAGCAGGAAAAAAAATGCATGCCACTTACCTCAAAACTACTGAATGAGAGGAATTATTACATTTCTATAAAATTATATAATCCAAATTTTAAAGCAGGCAAGTACAGGAAATGAAAGAAACACTGCCAGAACAGAAAATTCTGTCATGGGCCCTTTTACTAGCAGTATTTCGTTCAATCCCCAACTACCACAGCTGCTGTCAATTCAGATCCGAGTCACGGCACCAATTGTTGCATTTTTAACATTTCACCTTAAATGAAGACTTCTTCCTCTCTTTCGGTGGTATTTATTACACACATGTGGAAGCCTCATGGAAAGTACCAGGAGACTCCCTGAACAAAGGAATGCATAAGCTTATATACTGGTGATACTGCTGACAGTACAAAAATATAAACTAGACCAATTAAATTAGTAGAAAAGACAATTAACCAATCAGTGGTTTACCCGTAGGCTTAAAGGAGTTCACATTACTACATCTCTAGGCAGAGAAAGAAAATCAGATACACTTCCATATAAGGCACATTTCCTGCTTTCAAGCAGGCTCCTGTTTTTCAGTGCTTTTCCACTATTCACAGTTTACTCAGAGTTCACAGTACAAAGTTCATCTCAATGCATACAGACTGTCACATACTCAATTTCCTTAAGCACACACATTGGCCATTCATATTCTACACCTGGTTCAAAGATCCAGAGAGCACCCCTGCAATACCAGGCCACAACTCTTAAACACTTTTCAGTCACCAAACCAGGACCGAAACACTAAAGGTGAAGGAGTGCCCATATTCACCAAGGATATTCACACCACCAGGCTAGTTGCCCAACACTGTGTCTGAACTTCTCCAGGTGCAACTAACACTAGGTAAGACTGGAATCCAAATTGTAGCTTGCTACAGATCCCCCACCATGCTCCAAGATTCTCACCTTTCTAAACATGCTGGAAAATAGTAAGATACAACCAAACACCCTAATACTGGGTGATTTCAACTAAACTGCCATTAACTGGAAAACTACACATGTACCAACACCTTTGGTTCTTATGGTTCTTATAATTCCTAAATTCCAATGCCCTGGATCAACTAATCCATAGTCCAACCAGGGGGTCCAATATCCTAGACCAGGTCATTACCAACATGGGAAATCGATGCTCCACACCTATGGTCACGCCCTCGTTGGTCAGGTCTGACCATAAGCTAATCACCCTAGACACCGCCCCCACCACCCATTAAGGAAACCACGGTAAAAATATTCTCCAAAGCCAACTTCATGCTTCTTAAGACAGAAGTGGTGAACTTCCTGACATCCATGCAGATGGACAATACAATTACAACTGCTGAATCCTACACAAATGCACTCTATTAGCACTTACACGACTGCATGGATCATGCTAACCCAAACAGAACCAAGATGCTGTCCTCCAAAAAAAGGAAGCTAATCTGGTATTCCCCTGCCATAAACTGTACAACAGAAAGAAGAAACTGTTTCAAAAGAGAGTAAAATCCCATGAGTGGAGGAGCTCCCTGGTCAGCCTCAGTAAGAAGTTGAGATCCCTTATAAGATCTCCTAAAGCTAGCTACGAAAACAAAATTGCCACTAATTCTAAGGACAACCACAAAGCATTCTATAGCTATATCAAGAATCTCGATGGCAACACCCAGATCTGCTCTGAGTTACAGCACAAAGGCATGAAAATTACAGAACCAACTGATATTGCCAACATCCTGGCAGATAGGTTCAGTGCTAACTTTACCCCCCACCCCCTAAAGGGCCCATATCTATACAGGAAGAATGCAGAGTCCCTGTAATCACAACTATGCAGGTAAAAACCGCACTCTCTAAAGCCAAAAACACAGCATCCATGGGACCGGGCAATATCCCTGGCTGCGTTTTACATGAACATCAGAATGAATTGGCTCCCCAATTAAGCACCTTGTTCAATAATAGCCTCGCATCAGGCTTTGTGCCCACTGAATGGCACACAGCAACAGTTATCCCACTCTACAAAGGGGGAACCACCACTGATCATGGGAACTATCAACCTATTAGCATGATGAGCCTGGTCTGCAAGGCCATGGAACGTATCATCATGGAACTCATAAAGAAAGACATTGGTAACCTCCAAACTCTGGATCCCACCAAGTTCGGGTTTGTGAAAGGCAGATCATGCCTCCTCAACCTGATTGACTTCTTTGAGGCAGTCACCAAAGCCATAGATGAGGGTAAGGTGGTTCACACAGCCTATCATGACCTCGCCAAGGCTTTTGACACCATCCCCCATTCTGGAATTATAGCTAAACTCACTAAGCTAGGTATAAATCCCCATGTCACAAGATGGGCTGCCAACTGGCTTGCTGACAGAGCCCACACTATAAAAGTTGCAGTCTCCAAATCTGACCTCAAAGCAGTGACAAGTGGAGTACCACAGGGTTCTGTCCTGGGACCTCTCCTGTTTGGTATCTACTTCTATGAAGTACAGGCTAACACAGAAGGTCTCTGGCTAATGAAGTTCACAGATGACTGCAATCTAGGAGCTTTAGTCAAGTCCCCAAATGATGTGGACAGCTTACAGAAGGGCCTCGCTGAGACAGATGCCTGGTGTCAGAGCCATGGCCTCAAGCACAATGCCAAAAAGTGCAGTGTCACCCCCTTTGGTAAAAACTCTGCACCTATGAACTACCACATAGGCAGCAATCTACTTAACACTGAATGTGTGATAAGAGACCTCGGGACCCAGGTGGACAGTAGTCTCCCCTTTGATAGTCACATTGCCACAGTAGTTAGGAAGTCCTTCTACGTGGCACACCTCGAAAACCTCCAGCTTTACTCCATAGCATATCACCTACTCCGAGGTGATCTCTGTCTAACATATAAAGCTATGTCAAACCCACAGCTGTTGGACATGCTACACCTAAAGAAATCCCAATCCCTCTGAGCTACATGCTCTAGGGACCTAAACCTTGTCACCACAATAAACAGTACATGCTGGAGGGATAGATTCCTGTCTCAGAGACTTCCCATACTCTGGAACAGGCTACCCATCTATGTCAAACAAAGTTCTTCATTAGCACTCTTCAAGAAAAATCTTAATGAGTGGATGGGAAATAGGAAATACACCCCGGGGATCACTTCTGTGTTTCTGCTCGACAGTGGCACAGGAAAATAACTAACTTAGGTGGTGTAAGCCAGGGAACCTTATTGGCTAGGCTTACGTAGGCCCTTGGGCTGATAGCCTAGTACCTACCTATGACCCTATGAACCTATGACATCCACATCTCTCCCCCACCCCCCAGTATGGAAACCTCCATAAAACACTTCTCCAAAGCCAACTTCATGCTCCTCAAGTCAGAAGTGACAAACTTCATGACACCCATGCAGATGGGAACTGAAAGTTTGACTGCTGAATCCTACACTAAGGCACTGTATGAGCACATCCACTCATGCATGAATCGTGCCATCCCAAATAGAACCAAGATGCTCTCCTCCAAAAAAAAAAAAAGAAGACAATCCAGTGGTCCCCTGCCATAAACAAACTTTACAACAAAAGGAAGAAACTGTTGCAGAAAAGAGGAAAATCCCAGGATGGAAAAAACTCCCTTAACAGCCTCAGTAGGAAGCTGAGATCCCTCATAGAATCCTCCAAAGCTAGTTACGAAAATAAAATTGCCAAAGATTCCAAAGACAACCATAAGGCATTCCATACCTATGTCAAGAATCTAAATGGCAATGCTCATATCTGCTCTGAGCTATAACAGAATTGCATGAAATATACTGATCCCAAGGATATTGCCAATGTCCTGGCAGATTGATTCAGTGCCAACTTCACCACCCTCTCACCCCCTAAAGGGCCCATCTCAATACCAAAAGATTGCCAAATTCCGGTAATATTTATTTTATTTATTTATTTATTTTATTTTACATTTGTTGACCGGGCTAGTCTAACTGGATATATTTCCATTTTCAGTAGAGGCCCAAGGAGAAAAGCTCCAGGACAAACAACAGATGAAAAAGTAAAAGAATTGTGTAGAATAAAAATAGAGTTTACATAGAAAAAACATACAAAATACTGGGATACATTTTCAAGACACTAGTTTGAATCATCTACAAGATATTAACACCCTTATAAAAAACACCCTCTGAAAAAAAAGAGTTTACATAGAAAAAACATACAGAATACTGGGATACATTTTACAACACACTGGTTAGTAATCATCTACAACATATAAACACCCTGGTTAATAATAAATACAAAAATAGAGAAGACAATAGTTAATTACTATTTAGAAATATATAGAAAATGACATTTATAATGAGTCAAATCATAGAAGTTACAGATAAACTGTTCTGATTACATATATAATAAGTACAAAATTGTCAAAGAGGGAAAGTAAAAAAAAAGTAATCTAAATCAGTTAGCCAGGGTTGTTACAATGGCATAGCCATTTTGTTCTAAGGAGTATTTTCAGTTGTTGTTTGAAGAGGGGTAGAGAAGGAAGAGAAGTTAATTCAGTAGGTAGAAGGTTCCAGTTTTTCCAAGTAGAGTTTGAGAACAGAGAATCACCTGCCAAGTTGTTTGACTTACTAATGTTAATTAACAATTTATTTGCAAATTGTACATTAGTGAGATTTTTATAGGGGGTGATGATATTTGAGAGTATTGGGGTATTATTTGGGTGGTAGAGGATCTTATGAGCAATGATAAGTTGGCTATATTGAAGCTGATGAGGTAGTTCAAGCCATCCTAGTTGTTTCAGATTCTTACAGTTATGGGTTCTATAGGGATTCACACAAAAGAAGCCAGCAGCTGTAGGTATCAGCAACAATAATTTAATACATGAAACCCGAGGGAAAAATCCCTCAGATAACAAATATACAGACCGGTTTCGGCTCAACTGAGCCTTCCTCAGTGACACAAATCTTTAATATCAAACATCAGCTCACAAAGCTTTCAAACAAAATAAATATCAATTAAAGACCAATCACATTACATGATCAACCTATCATAATTGCCAAATCACAATTGGTCATTAAGACCAGGTGGAAACATGGCCCCAAGTTTGATTATCCACTTCCTCTCTTTAGAAGTTAACAGTTCATGCCATTTTATTTTATCCTGACATTTACCCTTAATGTGGTCAATAATACAGAACATAAAATTAGCTGTGGTATGTTTATAATTTGAGACTGCTGTTTGCTGATAGTGATGGTCATAAATCTGATGAGTTTAAATTTAAGAAATCGGCTTTTAATCCCCCTATGTCTCAATTGGTGGGGGTTTTTCAAAAGAATGTTTTATATGATCTACACTATCACTATAAGGATTTTCCTCTGTCTTATAACAATTTATCTAGGGATGAAATATGTAGTCTGGATGAGTTAGCTAAGAATAAAAATGTGGTGATCACTCAGTCAGATAAAGGTGGGGCGGTGGTGATTCAGAACAAGGATTCTTATGACCATGAGGTCATGAGACAGTTGGGGAATAGAGACCATTATATGGCCATGCCTTTGGATCCAACCTCCAATTTACAGCGTAAGATTGATGAATTTTTAACATCAGCAGTAGAGGAGGGTATTATCCAACAGGCGACTAAAGAACAACTGATGGTGTCATCCCCTCAAAAACAATTCCTTTATATGCTCCCCAAAATACACAAAAATGTTAACAATCCCCCTGGCCGCCCGATTGTGTCTGGACATGGGTCCTTGACGGAACCTTTATCGGAATACCTGACATTCTATTTGAAACCTTTATTAGGATGTATTAGAGCTCGTATTCAGGATACCACACAGTTTTTGGAGATTATTGGTGACATCCAATTGGAGTCAGAATGGCTATTATGTACCCTTGATATTACGTCCCTTTATACCAACATCCCACATTGGGCAGGCCTACAAGCACTAGAATATTGGCTAGTGAGATCTGATTTATACAAACCAGGTTTTAATACCTTCCTGGTTTGTCTCACTGAATATGTGCTAACTAGCAACATATTCTATTATCAGAACAAGTGCTTCTGGCAAATCAAAGGAACTGCTATGGGTGCTTCTTTCGCACCCATTTATGCAGATTTATTTATGGCGTATATTGAGGAGATCATTATTTATGATGCTAGCCATAACATCTACATGTGTGAAATGGATATGTGGCGTCGATATCTGGATGATTGTTGGTTGGTGTGGAGGGCTGATGAGCAATATCTTATGGAATTTCTTGATTATCTTAATAACAACATATGGGGTATAGAATTTAAGATTAGTTGTGATAGGTCCAATATAGTTTTTTTGGATGTTGAAATTCATAGAAATATGGATAATACTCTATCTACTACCCTATTCAGGAAATTTCCTGGGTACAATTCTTTATTGCATGCCACCAGCTTCCACCCACCACATATCATCCGGAATATTCCAAAGTCACAATTCCTACGAGCTAGGAGAATTTGTTCCAATCAAGGGTCTTATGTAAAGACCAGTGATGATTTGGTGGCCAGATTTAAGCATAGGGGATATCATTCTGGGACTATACATATGGCCAAACAGTGGGCTTCTAAATTTAAGAGAACAGATTTATTGCGTTACAAAGATCACAATCGTGATGGGTTACCACAACCATTGAGGTTGGTTACCTCTTATGGACGCAATACTCGAGGTTTCATGAAAATTGTTGATAGACATTGGAACGTTCTTTTGGCTGACAATAGATTGCATAGTGTTCTTGGGGATAGATGTTCATTTTCCTTTAGAAGGGGACGTACTATTGGATCTTATTTGAGTCATTATAAGAGGTCTTGGTCCAACCCGAAAGTATATACTCAATCCACTCTTACAGGGGCTCCAGTGGTTGGATGTTTTTCGTGTGGCCACTGCAAATTTTGTAATAAAGTGTCATGTATTGGAGAATTTAGTAGTCAAAATACACCTGATATTTTTGAGATTAATTTTTGGGCTAATTGCAGTTCGGGGTGGGTTATATATTTAGTGACCTGCACCTGTTCTGCCTTTTATGTGGGCCAGACATCTAGGGCATTCCGGCTTAGAATTGGTGAACACTTGAGTGACATCAAGAATAAGCGTAGTAATAATGCATTGTTCAAACACAGTTTAAAACACACCACAGCTAATTTTATGTTCTGTATTATTGACCACATTAAGGGTAAATGTCAGGATAAAATAAAATGGCATGAACTGTTAACTTCTAAAGAGAGGAAGTGGATAATCAAACTTGGGGCCATGTTTCCACCTGGTCTTAATGACCAATTGTGATTTGGCAATTATGATAGGTTGATCATGTAATGTGATTGGTCTTTAATTGATATTTATTTTGTTTGAAAGCTTTGTGAGCTGATGTTTGATATTAAAGATTTGTGTCACTGAGGAAGGCTCAGTTGAGCCGAAACCGGTCTGTATATTTGTTATCTGAGGGATTTTTCCCTCGGGTTTCATGTATTAAATTATTGTTGCTGATACCTACAGCTGCTGGCTTCTTTTGTGTGGATCTATATGTGTTTGTGCCGTGCAGTGGTCCTTCGTGCATCCTTATTTGGAGTTTCTATAGGGATTACCAGTGGCAAATCTTGCAATGTTATTATAGGAGGTAGCTAGTTTGAGACAATTATGTTTCGACAGATTGGTATAGATTGGTGAGGCATAAAGGGGTGTTGAGATTAGATGAGAATGGGCAATAGTAGATTTAGCTATGGGAGTGAGGAAGGATTTGACTCTATATAGAGAGCCCATTTTTCTGTTAACTGTTTTTATTGTGTTATTAATATGGGAGTCAAATAACTGCCACACAGGTAAAAACTGCACTCTCCAAAGCTAAGAATACAGCATCCTTGGGACCAGACGACATTCCGGGCTTTGTACTACATGAACTACAAAATGAACTGGCACATCACCTAAGTGTCATGTTTAATCATAGCCTCACCTCAGGCTTCATGCCCACTGAGTGGTGCACAGCTACACTTATCTCACTCCACAAGGGGGATCCACCTTGGATCCTGGGAACTACTGCCCCATCAGTTTGACGAGCCTGATCTCCAAGGCCATGGAACATATCATCATGGAACTTATAAACAATGACATTGGCAACTATCAAACACTGGACCCCCACCCAGTTTGGGTTCGTGAAGGGACAATCTTGTCTCCTAAACCTGATTGACTTCTTCAAATCAGTCTCCAGAGCTGTGGATGAGGGTAAGGTGGTCCACACAGACTATCAGGACCTCAGTAAGGCCTTCGACACCATCCCCCACTCTGAAATCATAGATAACTTACTATCATTAATCCCTACATCACTTGAAAGATTGCCAACTGGCCTACTGACAGAACTCACACTGTAAAAGTATCCAACTCCAAATCCAGCTCCAGACAAGTGACAAGTGGAGTCCCTCAGGGTTCAGTCCTGGGACCACTCTTGTTTGGCATCTACTTCTCTGAAGTACAGGCCAACACTAAGGGACTCTGGCTAACAAAGTTTGCAGATGACTGTAAACTGGGAGTCATTATCGAACCCCCAAATGATGTGGATACTCTAGAAAAGGCCCTTACAGAAACAGATGCTAGGTGCCAGACCCATGGGCTCAAGCTCAATGCCAAGAAATGTATAGTTGCCCCCTTTGGGACAAAACGTGTGCCCATGAATTACTACATAGGTGGCAATACACTAGACACCAAAAGTGTGATACGAGACTTAGGGACACAGGTTGACAGTGGTCTCACCTTTGATAACCACATCGCCACAACAGTCAGGAAATCCTTCTGTGTGGCACACCTCATCACTAAGGGCTTTTCATCCAGAAAAAAGGAGGTCATTGTCCCACTGTACTCATCCCTCATTAGACCCATTATAGAATACAATGCCCCATTTGGTATGTCCCTCTCAAGACATCTGCAACAACTGGAAAGGCTGCAGAAATACCTCACTAAAAGAATCACAGGGCTAAAGCAGGTGCCCTATGCTGACCATCTAAAAAAAACTCCAGCTATACTCTGTCACATATCGTCTACTCAGAGGCGATCTCTGCTTAACATATAAGGCCATGTCAAACCCAGAGCTGTTGGACATGCTACACTTAAAGAAATGCCAATCCCTCAGAGACACATACTCCAGGGATCTAAACCTTGTCATCACAATGAACAAAACATGCTAGAGGGATAGGTTCCAGATCCAGAGACTCCCCAGACTCTGGAATAGACTGCCCATCCATGTCAAGCAGAGGGCCTCTTTGGCCCTCTTTAAAAGGAACCTTGACGATTGGATGGGGGAAAGAAATTCACCCAGGGTATCATGTCAGTCAATCTGCTAGATAGGGGTCTAGGAAAGTAAATATTGTGGGAAGAAATAGCCAGGTAATTGTTATGGCTAGGCTTGTATAGGCCCTAGGGCCGATAGTCTAGTACCAACCTACGAACCTATGCATCTGGCAGTGGTGGATCTTGTTTACCTGTAGGCTCTTCATAAAACGTGCTCCTGTCACAAAATTTTTGGGCCATGCATACATGTAGTCCTTCATTCACCTTCCTGATTGCATTACATTATATTCCTTGTCTAACTGGCTTGGGATCCAGACTCTACTACTCAGGTGGTGGATAGGCTTCAAATGGTGTAGGAATTGTGGAGAGAGAGAGAGTCTTCAGAGGGCAGTGAGGGATATCAGAATTAGTGACAGACTCATGGCAGACTCCAGTGTAATGATAGATCAGTATTCATAATGTTAGCCTATGCATCACAGCAGGGTTGTGATAGTGAGGAAAAGAGTGCATTCGGACAGCAGTTGCAGGAACTACTAGAGAAAGTAGGACAACATGAGTTGATGTTGATAATCGGTGACTTGATTGCAAATATCAGGAAAGACAGAACAGGATATGAGGACTACCTCGGTCAACATGAGTGGGACAACAGGAATAAATATGGAGAATCCATTCTAGACTTCAGTCTGGCGAATGGCTTGATAGTAGCCAACCCATGGTTCAGAAAAAGAGACTGTCACAAGATCACATACAAGAGTAGCCAACATGCAACTCAGGTAGACTTCCTCCTAGTAAGGAAAAGGCACTGGGCTAGAATCCATGATTGCAAAGTCATCCCCAATGAAACAGTAGGCCCACAGCATAAACCATTAGTTGCCACCATCAGCTGCAATCAGTGGTCAGAGAAGGCTCTGCGGTCAGAGACCAGGTTGAAGACCTGGAAGTTGACTAGAGATAAAGTACAGCATTTCAAGGAATTACTCAGCGCTGTAGCACCCCAAGAAGAGGATGAAACAGGTGGAGTTGAACAGTGGCAGCACCTAAAAACAGCATGTGTTAGGACTATAGAAAAGGTATGTGGCTGAGCCAGGTATGGAAATAAGGTACATTATGAAAGCTGGTGGTGAAATGCAGAACTCCAGGAAGTCATCAAAATAAAGAAACAGTGCAGGAAGAAGTGGGAGGCAGAAAAGACTGACCAGGCTAGGAAGGACTACTGTTTGGCTAACAAAGAAGCTAAGAAAGATGTTGCAATAGCAAGGAATAGGATATTGGAGGCACTGTACCAACTTCTGGAAAGTGACTCAGTAAGGGGCACAAAGAAACTATATCAGGTTGCAAGGCAAAGACAGAAAGATAAAGAAGGTAGTCAGACACCCTTCATAAGGGATGCCAGCAACAACGTGCTCACCCACCCACATGACATCAAAGCCAGATGGAAGGAGTATTTCCAGCAGCTTAAGAATGACTAAAACCCCACAGAAGCTGTACTGCCCCAGAAACAGCCTACAATGAGAGAAGAGGAGCCCTCCTTAGAACAAGTAAGAACAGCACTAAGGAAGATGAAGTCAGGGAAAACATCAGTCTCAGGTGAGGTCACAGCACATATGATAAAGATGCTATGTGAGGGGATAAATGGCTCCTGAGGGTACTAACAGTGTGGAGAGAAAGGCGTATCCCAGATTACTGGAGAATAAGCATACTCATGCCAGTGTACAAGAACAAAGGGGACATCCACAACTGTGGGCAGTACAGAGGCATCAAACTGCGACTGCATTGCATAACAGTTCTGGAGATGGTGACTGATAAATGGATATGCATAGTAGTAGAATGTAAGACAGGAGATGAACAGTTCAGATTCAGCTCAGAATGGAGCACAATTTACCCAATGTTTGCACTGAGACAGATACTTGAGATGAAGCTAGACATAAGGATAGAGTCCAACTGGACATTCCTAGACTTAGAGAAAGCATATGACTAGGTGCCAAGAAAACTGATCTGGCCAATACTATGCTGGTTTGAAGTCCCAGAAACATTTGTAGAAAATTGTAGAAATTGGTGCAAGCACCCAGTGATTCAAGTATGAACATCATTCTCCCTGACAGAGGGGTTCCCAGTGGGAGGGGATGTACACCGGGGTTTAGCTCTGAGCCCACTGCTGTTCATACTGGTGAGGGACAACATTAGCAAACAGGTTGGAGGAGACAGGTCAACAAAGCTCCTGTAGGCAGACAATGTGGCAGTACAGGCAGACTCTGAGCTAGAACACCAGCAAAGGATAGGAGAATGGAATACAAATCTCAAGGCACATGGAATGAAACTAAGCACAGATAAGATGGTGGTAATGGCAGCAAACTGGGGAAATCAGAAGAAGCTAAGAACAGAGAAGGGAAGATAGTGGAACAGCTAAACAGCTTCAAGTATCCAGTAGGGGTGGTTGAGGAGAAGGGTCATCTCAATCAAGAGGTCAAAGCTAGAATCAGAGGGGCTGCATCCAACTGCCATAGAGTATCAGGTGTAGTCCCTGCATAACTGAAGTGCTCAAACTTGGGGCAGTACTTGCATAGCAATGCATGGAAGACCTCAAGGTTGCCGGTGTGACAGAACTTGGTTATTTGCTTCACATGCTTTAGAAATACTCGGTTTGTAACTATCATCCTCAGGGCACTGTGACACCCATCATCTTCTTCAAGCCACTTTTTTTCATCTCTGTCTATGATTGTAATCTCATGTCCACAGCAAGACACCTTCTTTGCCCCACTCCAACTGTGTACGTCTGTCACATGGTACAACAATGACAGCCATTTCTCTTCCAGAAGTACTCCATCTCCATCACATGTTTCTGCACACCACCACAGGTGATTAGAAATGCTATGGCACCACCGTAGTAAGTCACGTTTACCCTGCCTTTTTCCTGCTTACATTATTTTCTTCATTAAGCTTTTTGAAATATGCCAAACATTGAACTGAAGTTAAACTTCTGGAACTTCTTTGCGTATTATAAATCCAGTTCCACAATGCCTGTCTCTTGCCACAAGGCTGAATTTACTATTCCTACTCTTCAAGTTATTCATGGAAGTCTTGAGCACTTTCTTCTCCAGTGCCACTGAAGTCACTCTCATGGAAACCTGTTCTACTGCAAAATCAATGATATATCCCAAATCCAGATCCATCATGCTATAGCAATAGTACTTCACCGAATATCCAGGACTATCGCAGTGGTGATCTCCAGCTAACCGTAGTTCTTTCCCATCTGCATTTGCAAGTAACCAATTTTGATGCTGTGTCCAGGTAAAACTGGGAACAACTGCTGTCATTGAATAGCATGTAGAAGGTAGTCTCACTGATAAATTCCACTCCAAGGTATGCACGGAATCTTGGGATGTGGGCATACATACTGCCACTAAACAGGACAGATGATACAAGGAGTAAGTTGCCTGCAGGCATCCATCCTAACACTGGATGACTTTGCCACTCCAGAACTTCATGACCACTGATGCAGAATACCTTCACAGACACACAGGATCCCCATCTTTGATTTCTTCTCCACTTCCACAGCAGGTGTTTTCCATTCAGGACAGGTCAACTTCAACAGCAGTGAATCCGGGCACAACTCAAACACAATGTACTTTGGCTCAGTTATAATCTTTTCATCTTCATCCATTTCTTCGACTGTGTCTTCCATGTCAGAAGTGGATAAGCTGTCTAAGGGTTAGCACCAGTCAGGATCCATTTCAATGTCATCATTTCCACACTTTGATATAGAGGAGCCACTTTGCATGCTTGTCTGCAGGCTTTCTGGAAGATGTTTGATTGGTGTGCTGCAAGCCATCATTTGAAGAGACACAGCTACGCTGGAGTTGCATCGACCAGTATCAATGAAGCTGTCATGCACCTGACTAATACAGTTACTCAGATGTGTGCTGCTTGTGGCTAAGTCATTGAAAATGTGATCCTCCCGTGAATCTGGTTGTCTTGTTTCTGTTTGCACCACTTTCAACTTCTTGCAGTACATGTGGTCTGTCCATTTGACAACACCTCTGGAAACTGTACTGCCGCATGTCTCATCTTCCCAGGTACACTTTTAACTTCTGTTAAATTTGCTTGTACACCTATACTGTAACCTTTTCTCTGCATCTTGGTTTGGCAAGCTACAGTTTTCTGACTACACTCTGGAATTTACACTGTGTATATCTCAATGGTTTCCACCGCTTCCTCGTACAATTTTGGACCCGGTACCTTGAAGTACAAATTGTCAATACTTATGAGCCTGTGATTCATGTCTACAAAGAACTTATAAATCTACAGTACATGTTGTTTTGGACATCTGTCTCACTTGGGTAATTCCCATTTTGTCTTTCTTCTGTCCAGACTACCCCCCCCCGACTTGTAAACCCTAAACTACAGTGGACATCAATCAGCACACTTCCTTATATATGATTTCCATGCTGTTCCGGTCAGTGTTTTTTACATATACCATTGTGCCCTCCTCAATCGGTTTCTCAATTATGACCCCACTAACCCCTTCTGCTTAGACTTTTAAGATTTATCACTGTCAACTATGGATGGAACAGTTGGGCCCCATAACCATTGTACAGGTTACACAAATGATAACCCAGTCAGCAACACTATCTGCACTACAGCACGTCTATCCCAAAATTTACATTCTCCAATACTATACCCAATATGTGATAACAATTTATAACAAAATGTACTCCATACATAATTCACACTTACCAGGGCACAACAGGTTATTTATTAGCTTTGCTCTTGACTTAACGGCTGTTCCACTCAAGTAACTACCCAATCAGTAATCACTACCCCATCTGTACTTACTATATGACCTTACAATTCTGACACTTATGACATCCGGTACTTGACTACAAGAAATTCAAAGCTTCTACAACAGCCAGTGTTCACCATGTATTGGTCATTGTTTACCTGGACATGTTCTGCGGCCACATCATCATCTCCCCTTGGTTCTGTAAACACACTTGGTTCTGCTACCTCTACCAATAAATTTGTTGCTTCAATGAGTGGTGCACTTTTCTTCTTTTTATGCTCATGGATAGAAGTCTGTGATACAAACAGAAATCAGTGTTAACCGAAGATGCACTCTTTACATCAGATGACTAAACATGAAATAATGACTGCTTTATAATCTGTATTGAACACTTAATTGCACTACACAGGACTTACCTTACGCTGTGCACAAACTTCAGCATTGATGATTTCTAGCAAGGTTGGTGGTGTGTTCAGAAGTTCTTCAATAAGCTGGAGAGTTAAGGGAAATGATTAACAAATATTCCTTAGTTGTCTACACACCTCTAATCCATACCACTTATAGTCACTCAGCTTTACATCAGCTTAATGTGTTCTCTGTCATTTCTGTCTGCCACGTAGCTATAGATTGGTAAAGGTACGTCTACATCAGTGCATACAGCTCAAATGTTTAGCTGAATTGAATCATATGTAAAACTGCAAATGCTAAGCTGTATATGAGATTAATCATGAGCAGTGCATTGATGACAGTCATCTGCTCAGTCACATTTTTCATGCTGAACTAATTACACATTGGCACAGACAATTTACTTACATTCCGCTGTTGTTTTCACCATAGCCTCTGTGGTGTAGATGTCTGTGGATTTTTGGTGGAGAATGAGAAAATTGTAGGCACTTCTTTAATTAGTCGCCGAATTGGTCACCATGGCCTCATTTCTGCAGGAAGAAGCTCATGCATGTAGTTGCATTCAAACTGGCTATCCTGAAAGTGTTTTAAACACAGGAAATGTTGGGGCTTTGGCCTACTCACCTCTTCTTTGACAAATTTACTTACATTGCCAATGTCCGTACCATAATTTATCACCCATCGGGTACAGAATTTAATATCACGTGGAAACCAATGGAATGGCACACCGGTTGGCAGACTATCACAGCATGCGACAACCATAAGCAAAACATTGGGGCATAGTGATCATCACCTAAAGAAAGAGGAAAGAAATACCGCATTAAAAAATCTCATGTGCCACTCACATACTGACAGAGTACTACCTTTAAGTTATAGTGATACACCAGTGATGATAAGCACAACTACTACAGCAGCCCAAACCCATTTTCTGCTAAACAGCATCAGCAGACAAATCATGCACAACTTGAACTTCCCTCATGTTACTGGCCCAACTGTTGGATATTTCAGTGGCAACCCCTAAATCACCCATTCAAACATCATGACATGGAATGTTAAGGCCTCCATGCAGAAGTTGGCCTCTCAACACTGCAGAATACTTTGCCATGCAGAACATGTCAGGTCAATACTGCAGCACACACTGCATTCAATACTCTTGTCTAACAGGAGTTATAGTACAAGAACAAGATTCATTAAACATTAAGCCAGGTAACCCAGGAATGGCAGCCATAATCGACCCAATACTTTGAGTAACCTGTTTGGTCATGTACTGGAAATACAACTTGCATCAATAATCCTACCCTCTTATTCGATCATTTCCCTTCATGAACTTACTGTATTGCTGTTCGACCAATTCTAGCACTGTACACCAGCTAAACTTGTGCCATGCATTCTCATGTAGCCACAGCCAGTATAGAGAACTTTCAGCTTTAGGCTAAAAATGCACTCTGTTTTCATTGAATGAATAAATGTGTATATAGGCTGTAAATGTCAATTACACCAAATTTAAAAAACAAAAGATTTCCTCGACTACAGTGATCAGTCATGAAGAAAACTAAAAATGACAACAAAGCACAAAGTACAGACACTGTTTCAAATCACTGATCAGCAAAGTATACTCTTCCAGGAAAATTAAGGTTCAGAACCACCCAAATGCCTGTAGTCACCACTGAGAAATGCTTCCTTCTGCCCAATTTGATGGAAATTCAAGGCCATTAATTTCAGACTTTACGAGTACAAATAAGACATTTTTCATTAAGACTGTGCTCGCCAGTTTATGCCTTGAAACATTTCTATATGAAGCAGAAGTTTGAAGCAATTTTGAAAACGCGATGGCCTACAGTCCAAAGCTTACAGACATTGCCTTCTGCTTTGTATAAAATTAAAAGATGTACATCTCTGGTTTACTTCACTGCAGAAAAAAACATTGTGCTAGCTCAAATCATGATAATCAATAGGTATGTTGACTACTCAAAAACATAATGTTCAGCTATTCCACAGGGACAGAAGCATAGCCAGTAAATGATTCATCTCTTTATTTATCATTATCAAATTCCAAATTGCAGAGTGGGATAGCAGAAGATAAACTGAATATATTCATTGTTATATGCATATTCAATATTCCATGTTCGCAAAACAGACTGACACAGGACATTTCAGTATTCAGTAAATGCCCACAGTCCCTCAAATGGCTGAAAACTGACATAACCATTCTCTGTGTCCTCAGTGGGAAAAGCCACGTGAATATGAGCAACAACACAAGCCGGGAGGACCATACAATTGCCAAAACTGAGTTTACGATTATTAAAGACCCACAGGACATATGCTCTGTAGGCCGCGAGACGGTACAGCCTGAAACAGAAAAAAACATTATTGTGACTAAGGCAGCTTTAAAGTTGTGCAATCCATGCAAAATACCAGCAGTAATGAGCAACCCTACATGCCAGAAAAATACAATGAGGTAAACTGCATTATTGGTCAGCCAGTACACATCCTTACTTTACTAGACAGCTAGCATAAAATGTTTGCTATGATCATTAATGCCCCCTAACTTATAAGCACATGGCTGTCCACTAGCTATATTAATCCTTCTGCCTTCACATTAGTAACATGCATTGCTGCCCCCTCACATTACCCATTACCTAGCAGTGAAGTGACAATCACCTTGTATACCTGTTTGTCCACTCTGTATGTTGGAATCTTCATATGATCATGTTCTGCTCTCTAAACACCATTTGTAGGATGTGCAGCAATAGGCAAGCTGATGAGAATTGCGGATGTGTAGTGATGCATTGATGACACAATGGCAAGTTTAGTTCCTTCCCCCTATCAGTAGCACATGGTGATGACACACAACAGTGGCACTCATGTGCAGTCATCATAATAGTGCATTGGCCGCATAGGCACCAATGCATATCAGACTGCATTTGTCTGTCTCCGTCGCTTGCTGTTCCACAGTACTCTCTATGCTCAAACAACGAAGTTTCTTCCTTGACTCTCCAGAATTATATATTGGCTCTAACTGATATCCTTTCTTGAACTCTTTTGTTCTTGTGATGCCATCACAGCAAGTAGGCAGACTCTGAGAGAGAATTAACATCCAAAAAGAATTATCAAGATGTGCCATTCACAGAAAGTCCCATCCATACTTCTCAGGATGTGTTGTACTGATAAATGATTCAAGATAGCTTAAATGGCATAAAAGGAATGAACTACACATCTTACATGTGATTGTAACACAAGTTCTTAATGGAAGGCAGCAATAAATGCAATTCACTATGAAAATAGCAACAGAGACACTTGATATTTACAAAATGGCAACAGACTTCCGGTAACACGTACCACATACTGATATTTAAATTTCTGCTACTAATCCTTACGACTTTATCTACCAACTGAGCAGTGGGACTCATATTAGTTTTAGTGCATATTAGACTACACTCAATACTAGCAAAATGATTAACATAACGTACAGAACCGGTACATGCCAGCAAAATGGGGGAGGGCTGGTTAGCGGAACGGTGCAACCTGCGATTACAAGAAAGTGGCACTAATGTTTCATGTACAGCCCATCGTGATAGTAAACATTAAACAGTGGATTGAAATCAACTCCATGTTAAGTGTGAGTGCAGCAAGTGTTATTTGTCCAGTACAGCTTCAGTTGGAATCTACCAATAAAAACAAATGGCTGTTTAATACCAACCAGGAAAAAGTTATGACTATAAGTTTGGGTACCGTTATGGGTAGTCCTAATGACGGCACATGTAGAATTAACTTTACACCAGGGGTCTCAACCAATGTGCTGAATATGGCTATTCAGCATTACTACTTTGGCACCCTGTAACCAAATGTGGACACACTTAAGGGGGCCTGCTTAAAAACACTTACACAGTCTAACATCCTCTGCTCCTTTTGATAGCTTGTCTAGTCTTGCTTCTACATTTCATGCATTTCTTCTAACACATAAAAATTAGAGAAGACAACAGTAATCTTAACGGAAATGAGTGAAGCAGGATGAAGGCAAGTACTCCATTAGGCAATTAACAAAGCGTGCCCCAACATGTTCGGAGGTACACATCAGAGTACCCCTCACAGCCTTTTTACCCATTGATGGCCTCAACACAAATCACAAGAAAAGCAAGGAAAGACAGGTGGACGGGCTACACAGGCAGTGCATTGCAAACCACCACAACCATCCCACCCCTCAGTGCACTACAGCATTCCTCCCTTCCAGAACCCCTTTTGGATCAGTGGACCAGTTTGTCTCTCTAATGTTATCATATTCTGTTATACATCCGAACTAGGTACGGAAGAGACTACAGTGTTAAGCCAAAGGTAAGGGGGCCAGTAGTCCCTGTCAAGTCATTCAGTCCTAGTTACTCTGTTCTTGCTCACTTCTACTTCCAGATGACCCTGTTTAGCCGATATATACCCTCTTATGCCAGACTGGAGCAAAACAAAAACAGAATTGTTTAACTTATTCAATCCTAACAGATTGTGATGACAATCCAAAATTATATACCCACACCCACAGACTATATTAATATAGATTATTATAATGTAAATATATATATATATATATATATATATATATATATATATATATATATATATAGATATGGATCTAGGACTATTGAACAAAATCTCAATAGTCTGAATCCACAATACCCAAACGCACTTTCATGAAAGCACTTTCACCAAAAAAGCACTTTCACCAAAAAAGCACTTTCATTAAAGGCCGTTCAAAAAAAAAAAACACTAAATCTTCTTTTATGCAGGGGGGCAAGCCCCCCTGCACCCCCATACCCCCCTACTTTTATATTCTCACTCCGAGTCTGCACTATAGTGGGGAAAAGGGAATTCTCCTTTAACTGCACCGTAGTGCAACTGGCACAACCAGCATACATAACTGAAAGTGCTGCTTCGGTGAACAGCACTTTCGGTTATGTATGTTCAGTAATTTCTGCTTCAGCAGAAAGTGCCATTGGGATCTGTACAGATCCCATATGTGTATATATATATATATATATATATATATATATATATATATATATATATTTTATATATATATATATATATATATATATATCTATATACACATACACACAAACACATACACACGCACACACACACACACACACACACACACACACACTCACACACACACACACACATATATATATGTATATATATATATATATATATATATATGTGTGTGTGTGTGTGTGTATATATACAATTATATATATATATATATATATATATATATATATATATATATATATGTATATATGTATATATATACAGACATACACACATTTTATATATATATATATATATATATATGCATATATGCAGTGGCTATAAGAACTGTACACATCCCTGTTAAAATGCCAGGGTTTTGTGATATAACTAATAAACTGTCAACAACAAACTGATGTTCTGAAGGAAATCCTAAAGCAACAACAATCCAAAATTCTGGACATTGAAACTTCACTGAATGACATAGATAAAAGGCTTAAGGAAGATGAATCCCACTGTGAGTCCATTCTGCAACAAAATAACTGGCTGATAAATGAAGTAGATGATATTGAAAATAGGGAGAAGAGAACAAATATTAGAATCATTGGTCTCCCTGAATAAACAGAAGGAGAAGATATTATTTCCTTCCTGAATTCCTGGCTGCTTGAATTTTTGTGACTTAAAAGAAGGTTTGTCCTATGGGATTGAAAGAGCACATAAAGCCATTGGGAAACCTATTCCTTCTTCTCCTAATGTTTCCCCAAGATCCATAGTTGTGAAGTTCCTATCCTTCTTAGATAAATAACTTATACTAAAAACAGCTTGGAGAAAAAGTCCCTTGTCATTCAAAGGAAACCAAATAAGGTTTGATAATGATTAATCCACAAGAATCCTGGAAATGAGGAAAAACTCTTGGCCACTAGTAAGACTATCAAAGCAGAATAAAATTAAGGCACAATTAGTCTATCCAGCCAAAATCAAAATCTTTCATCAGAATGAGATGAGATGTTTCAGCAATATTGAAGAAGATTTTTCTTTCATCCAAAACAAAAACATCATTACAATCCCAGAAGGCATGGACTGGTTACCATCTACACAACCCTTAAAAGATCATCTGGGAAAAATAATTGGATGGATGTAAGAAAGAAAAAATGAAGACTTTTTCTAAAAATGCTGGACTTCCTAGTTCTCTCAAACATCAAACTAAATCATAAATGTTCATAAAAATTTAAAGGAAGTATGTATCATTACTTTATTTGTTTGTGAATACTTCATCTATCTTATCAGTGAAATTTGAAATTTAAAATTAATATTACTTTACTGTTATCTAGATACAACATCTAAGAATGCTTAAGATGTATAGTTAGTTAGATCCTGCACGCACACATTTACTTTCCCTCTTGAATTTAACTGTTCTCTTTCTTTTTTAAAAAAAAAAAAAAAAAAAAAAAAAGAGGTCAAAATGTTGGCTGTTTATTTGGGAATCTGATATGTGAAATGTCAGAACTTCATTCTGTGTATGTTTTACAAAGAAATATTTGTTGTTTGAGTTTGTTTTAACGTATCTTGTCACAATATGATTCAAGCATGATATAGTTTCTCTTCACTTGTATTCATCCCAGCCTAGCGTTTCAACATTCTAAACTGTCATTTTTTTGTTTTTCTTCATGAAATAGTAGCCTTGAGTGTTACTATGAATTGAGAAGCAGTTTTCCCTTCACTGAAATGCACTCATGGTCGTTTTATATGCTAAGCTTTGTCTAATGTAAGCGAATCTTGCTTTGACTGCATTTTGAGTGCTGTAGTGAGTCTCCTTGTATTTGTTAGTTGGTGCTAGTGGAACTGACGTGGCTTTACTTGTCTTGTTGCTTCAGCAGTAGATGTTTAAAGTGTGAAATACATAAAATATACTTGCTTGAAATAATGGTAGTTAAAGGAAATACTGAACTGCTACTGAGTTAAAAACCCATTAACAATTGGTTTCCATAGTAACCAGGGTGGTGCTATGCAAATTATGATGACCTCATCACTGCAATCTGAAGTTCTTCAAGTATTTGAAGAAATAGACAGGTCAGATAAATAAGCAGCTTGGTCCCCCATAACATCGTTTACATAATCAAACACATTAGTATCTTTGTTTTATTCATAACACTTGCTTTATACAGTTAACAGAAGCACCTGCACAAATTGAATAAAAACTCCTGTTGAACAGCTGATCACTTATAACCTCCGTCACTTGTAAATATTGATCACCTATGGCAAACACAGCTTCAGAATAGTAAACACCCTACTATCACCTTTGCTCTTAGTTTGGTAAAGACAGAACTTTTCCACTTCTGTTATTAATGGATATATATTAAAGTATTGATTATTTGAAGACTCATTGAAATCCTGTTAAGGCATACTAGTCCACAAAAAATGGCTGAGGGTCAACAGAGCAGCAACAGAATTTTACTGTAAAGAGCTCAAACCTTCAACTTAATGTATTAGAAATGTAAGGGCAAATGTTAGGAGATGTAAGGTGACATTGTTTCATTTAATTAAAAAGAGGTTGAGGTGGAAAAGGAAAGAGAAAATTATAAGGAAAAACTAAGTAAATATATATATATATATATATATATATATATATATATATATATATAAACTCTTGACAGCAGAGAAACTAGCTGCAATAGATGATATGATATTTAAAATTTATGGAAATACAAAACTTCCTTTGTGCCAAGCCAAATCTGCTGAGTTCAGAAGACTTAAACCCACTAATGCAATGTAAAAGTAAAAATGGATTTACTCTCACAGAGAACAATAATTGATTAATTCAGTTTTTTGGTTTGTCATCACATTCATAGTTATCACATAGTTACACACTAATATTTATAATTATAATGCTGTTCATTTGTTGGAAAGTAGAATGAATGGGAAAGCTATTTACAGGATGGTATTAACTAAAAGGCATTTAGTAGGGAGAAAATAGCAATCTGAAATAACTTTGCAGACTGGCTGGCCCATATAAAAATTTCCTTGAGTAAGAAATAGACTCTTTTATTTAAATATGTTTGAAACTGCTTAATTCACCAAGTTTTATCTCATAAAGGTGAAGACTATTTGAATGTGAATTAAGTACTGAGGCATGTTCCCTTTATATATATCAGTACATATTTTATTAGGAACCAACATGGTGATTTGTTAATTAACGTTGACATTTCTCCATGGCTATCTGAAACTCATTGAATGTTGGGACAGATAGAAAAACATTTGAGTAGTTTCTTTTCCCTTAACCATCACCATTTGCAAGTGTACATTCTAATTTCCTATATCTTTATTCATGATTATAGCATTGTAATACTGTTACTCATTAGTAACAGAAGGGTAATATGGGAAATTATTATATAGAGAAGTACCATTTATAAACCACCTTGTAGGAAGTGATTTAGTTAAATTAATGCTATATATTATTTGTTGCTATAAAGAGTTATTAAGTGCTGATCTACTACTTTACTGATTCATTTTAGTCAATACTGGTATTGTTTTTTCATCTTTAATTCTAACAGAAGTACTTATGTAACCAATTGCTTTTGAATTCTTTTTTTTTTTTTGATAAGTCTACTTATGCATACCCATTCTCAAACTATTAATCCTTTGATTCTGTAACTATCCGTACAGTAATGAGAATATATTACCTTTCAATTAAACAATGGTTTATTAGTGAAATTTTAAACACTGTTTATGATCAAATTATATATTACACCAATATATTGTTGTTCTCTCACACCAATTAACCTATAGAATTTTCATAAAACACATACTCTGGAGTCTCAAGTTGGGCAATTTTGTTCAAATTTTTGGAATGATGGTTAATCTGACTGGACATCTTTATTCTGTCAGATTAGGAATGATCTACATTCCATGTCAGTTAATGGATTTACTGAAGTTTAAACACTTTGTTTTAAATGATTTTTCTTTTATCAGGCCTCAGTTCTAATATTAAATTGTATTTTTAATAGGAATTAGCACTTTGTCATCAAAATATAATTTTTCCAAGAAGGATGCACAATATTTAAATATCATAAATATTTGTTATCATATCATACTAACATTCTAAACCTTTAAGCAAATAACATGGATTTTACCTTTCTTTCTCTAAATGTTAATGACTTAAATAGTCCAGGGAAAATATTCAATCTACTAAAATACTTGAAATTAAACAAAGCACATGTAATATTTTTGCAAAAAACCCACTTCAAAATAAATGTTAGCTTTAATTGGAACCCAAACGAATACCTAAAAGTATCAATTTCTTCATACACCAAAAAATAACTAGAGGGGTTCTAACATTGTGGAAGAAAAACATTATCTATCTTCAAATTATCTATGAGTATGAAGATAAGGAAGGATGTTTGTCAATTATAATAATAAAATTTAGAAACAGAATTTGGACATTGGTTAATGTCTATTGGTTTCCTGGAATTGGGGTAACAACAATAAAAAACACTTAGAACTTATCACTAAAATACTAAGGGTAGTCTGATTCTAGGAGGAGACTTCAACTGTTTATTTATTGAATCAGAAACCACTAACAAGAGACCTTTTCGTATTACCCCTATATGGAAAGATCTAAAAAAATGGACAGATCATTTACAGTTATATGATTTATTTTATCTTAAAAATGATAATTCACTAGATTTTCTCAGTGTGATTTTAGGTACAAGACCCAAACCAGAATTGATAAACTTTTATATCCCAAGATCTAAAAACAAAAATATCACACTTTACAATAATCCTGTGTCCTATATCTGATCACAATGCATTTATTTTCAATCTTCATACAGATTTTAGGAAGCTATCTTTCACTAAAAGAATACCAGCTTATATTACTAAATTGAAACAGTTCAAACCTTGGCTAGACTCAGAAATAGATTTTTTTCTAGATACAAATCTAACTAGTAAGGTATATGTAGTAATGGGAGTCTGAATTATCTAATATACAAAAACAATTTGTATTAATTAGCAAAGATAATACAAGAATCCTTTCACATAAGAAAAAAAGAAATTGAATCTTTAAATAAAAAATATAATGACATTCTAACTTACAAAACCAATTTGGCCCTAGAAAAATTAAAACTAAATTATTTCTCTGTATCTCCAAAATATATGCATAATCTAGCATTGAGAGTGAAAATAAAATCCATTGAAAATAATATTGTGAGTGTGATTCACGAAGGGAGGAATAATAAAAAAGTTTCTGATATAAGTGAAATTTTGAATGCTTTTAAATATCACTTCTCAGAACAGTACAAAAATAAAGATTTTCAACATGTTATCTCAAACCACGGCCTTGACTTTTCTAAATTAAAAAGCTACCAGAGAATTTAATTAATGAGATTCAGAAATGAATCTCTCTAAAGGAAATGAATGAAAAAATTAAAGAAAGCAAAAATAAAAAATCACTAGGTATAGATGGTATTATCAATGAAGTATATAAACTTTTACCATCCTGCTATATCAGTCTTACATAAAGCTCTGAATGAATCATACTTATAAGGTATAATTCCACCTTCATGGAGATACTCATTAATTACTCATATACTACAAGAAAATAAAGATTCTCATTTGTGCAAATCATATAGGCAAATTTCTCTGATTAATAATGACTACAAAATATTAATGTCTATTCTAGTTAACAGATTTAAGAAATCATTAACTCATTTCATCAATGAAGATCAAATGGGATTTATTTATAATAGACATACTAAGACAATATTCAAAACATTCTAACTACCATAGATATCTTACACACAGATAATCAAGAAGCTCTTATAATCACTCTTCATATTGAAAAGGCCTTTTATTCATTACATTGGAAATATCTCTTTAAAATTTTTAAATTACACAAATTTCCTGTTCAATTTATTACTTTTATAAAAAATATTTATAATAATTTAGCCTATGTAAAATTAGGACAATTTATGTTGGAATCTATTGAAATTACTAAAGGTACCAAACAAGGATGTCCAATGTCTCCAATCTTATTTGCTTTAGCAATAGAACCCCTCTCTTTTGGCAATCCATTCAGATCCCAAAATTATTGACTTAAATATAAATAATCAATTTAACTCCAAGATAATGCTATTTGCAGATGATATCTTACTTACTTTAATAAACTCAGAAGAATCCCTACAAGTATTAGATTTATTACTTAAAAGATTTTACTGTATTTCTGGTCTAAAAAATCAGAAGCTCTAAATCTATTCACATGCTTTTAAATAAAAAAAATCAATGACAATACTAATTTGACTACTAATGAAATAATTGGGAAACAAGTTTCTTCTTTGAAGTACTCAGGGATTGACTTATGTGGAAATATTGACCTTACTTTAACACAAACTATAAAAACATTATAAACATATTAAAAACTTTCATAAAAAAATGGAATAAATTTAATTTAAAATTTAAAGATAGGTTACAATTAATTAAAATGCTTTTGCTACCAAAAATAATTTACATTGCTCTCTCTATTCCTATGTCACCCAGTAAAAGTGTTTTAAAAGAAATAAATACAATTCTCTTAAATTTTTTGTGGTATCCAAAAAAGCACAGAATAGCTTTATCAAACCATATTAGACCATGGGAACGTTCAGGAATACATTTCCAGATCTAGAATCGTATATTAAAGCCTCTAACCTTAAAATAATATTAAATTGGATGGATCCAAAATATTCTTCATCTTGGAAATCACTACATGCAACTATTATCCTAAATGAAGATAAATTAATAAAAAAAAATACAATTAAGCAAACTAACAAACTTTGGTATGTACTTTGTGTTAATATACAACATAATACTATTAAACTCACTAATCTAAATTATTTAAATCATATTTATAATATTTTTAGAAGTTTTGTTAACAATAATATTGATATTAAACTATGGCTCCAGCTTCTATTACCCGTTAAAACTGCAAAAAACTTTTTTGATAATATTAGCATAGATACTCTCAGTAATTGGGAATTGTAAAAATTTACATGCTGGTATCAATGCACAAAAAAACTAGTTGCCCTAGATGCGCAAAATTTGATTAGAATGTTTGATTTACCAACATCAGACTGGCTAGCTCTCAATAGTCTTCTTCCATTCACTCAAGATCTATGCAGAACAATACAGAATTCTCCCTTTAATTCTTCGCCCAAATGTATAATTCTTATCTATGAAATACTATATTGTGAATTTAATTGGCAAAACCTAATCTCAAAACTTTATAAAATCGTTATTAATTATAAAACTATCCCTAATCAAATATTTTGAGATTTTGTTACTAGAGACTGTACATTGTCCCTAACTCCTGAGAATAAATCTAAATGTTTACACTCTCTTAAATTAACTTCTAATTTACAAATATGGAAGATTTTCTCCTGGAAGTTTCTGCATACAGCTTTTTATACTCCTAGTAAAATTGCTAAATGTAATTCCTCTAAGCAGGTAATATGCTGGAGATGTTCTTTAAAATGCAAGGCTGATTGGTCTCATATCTTTTATGATTGTTCTCACATCAAAAATTTTCTTCAAGCTATCCTTACTGATTCCTTTATATTATCAAAACCTTTAATTTTTTGAGTGTAAATGAATCTATTACAATGAATAACAAAAATAAATATCTTCTTTTGACAATCCTGGCAGTAGCCAAAAAAATGTATTACAAGAAGATGGAAATCACCCTCCATTCCAACCATACAAGACTTCATGATCCTATTGGATGAAGTAGCGTCAATGGAAATAAAAGTTAAAGAATCAAGGTTATATCCCAGAAAATTGACTAATAATCCTTGGATGAAAGTTCTAGCTCTTATTAAATCATTGAATCCAGATATGTCTTAATCATATTAGAAGCATGAATTATTGAATATTGTATAATCTTCTTTATATGTTTATATTATCTGCTGTTCCCTTCAATGTTGTACTTGTACTTGAGGTCTTTGTAAATTCTGTACATAGTTTATCATAATTTGTTATTTATTATTTAAATGGAACACATTTTTTTCTCACTATTGTTATTGGAACATTGAATAAAAAAATTTGAGTAAAAAAAAAAATAAAAAAAAATAAAGAGATTGATTAATCCCAAATGAAGTTCTGCTGTCCTAATTGGATTTTCCTGACATTTACTGAGTTGTCTGCTACAGAGAAATCCATGGTTCACAGACAGCTTACAAAGCATGAAATGGATGTCATTTTTGAAAGGTTTCATTCAGGAGAAGGGTACAAAAGAATTTCCACAGCATTGGATATAGCATGGAACACAATGAAGACAGTCATCAAAAACTACTTTTGGATTAGCATGAATTTTCTGAAGGCTATGAAGTCTGAAAAGCAAGTCCCTATCATTTTCTAACTTCCGTCAGTACTGATTTACAATTAGTTTGACAGAAAACAGTTATATGAAAAACATAAATTATGAAGCAGAATTCTGGACATTCTGCAAAAACTTTGTACAGTTGAGAGGTATGAGGTATACAAATCCTCCTTGCTTGCATACACACACACACACACACACACACACACACACACACACACACACACATCCCCCTTGCTTACCCCCCCCCCCACACACACACACACATTCACCCCTTGCTGGCATGACCAACCCTTATTTAGACTGCAGTTAATTTTTTTAGTTGTATAGCATAAGTACTTTTAGGTATCTGGAAAAAAAAAAAAAACAGTCCCACAATGAAAACAGATTTGGCATTATAGTTTCTCTGCCCTTGAAACTGACAGTGAATGTGGGTTTCAAAGCTGTTTCAATCAAAGAAAATGCATCTGGTTAGTGATGGAAAAACTTTACCTTGGGGCTGATTTCAAATAAGCCCCTTGCACACATCGTTCAGAGTATGCAAACACACATATGTTCTTTGATTCACCTTTCTTGTATGCACAAACACAAAAAATAAACATTTTCCCAGTGACCCCTTCATCACTTTGTCTATGTAAGCACAACTAATAAAAAAAAACATTTTCTACCATGACCCCTTCAGTCAGGTTTGTCCATGTATGCACAAGCACCACCAAATGACATCAAATGAATAATTTCCCCCAAGGTTCCCTTAATTACTTTTCCAAGTATGCACAAGCACAACAATAAAGCATTTTTCTTCAATGACTACTTCAGGAGTGTGTTTGTATACATAGTAAGCACCCAAAAGAAATCAAAATTAATAATTTCCCCAAGGATGCCTTGTATATTTATCCATGTATGCAAAAGACAAAAATAAAACATTTTCCCCAACAACCCTTTCATTACTTTATCTGTGGAAGCACAAGCAATAAAAATTGTCTCCAATGATCCCTTCAGTCACTTCTGTCCCTGTATGCACCAGCACCAAAAATGAAAACATTTCCTCTAACAACCCTCTCCCCGTGTATGTACAAGCATCACCAAATGACATCAAAATGAATCAGTCCCCTCAATATTCCCTTAATTACTTTTCCATGTATGCACAAGCACAACAATAAAGTATTTTCCCTAATAACGTCTTCAGGAGTGTGTTTGTATGCATAGTAAGCACCAAATGAAGTCAAAATGAATCATTTCCCCCAAGGATGCCTTGTATAATCTGTCTATGCATGCACAAGGACAAAAATTAAACATTTTTCCCAATGCCCTCTTCATTACTTTGTCTATGTAAGTCAAAACAATAAAAATAAACATTTTCTCCAATGATCCTTTCAGTAAGGTTTGTCCATGTATGCACTAGCACAAAAATGAAACTTTTCTCTAACAGCCCTCTCAGCAGTATGTCCATGTAAGCCCAAGCACAAAAAGTAAACATTTTTCCAAATGACCCCTTCATTAATTTGTCTTTGTAAGCCCTAGCAATAAATAGAAAGATTTTCTCCAATGATCCCTTCAGTCAGGTTTGTCCATGTATGCACAAGCACCAAAACTGACCACATTTCCCCTAAAAGCCCTCCGGGTAGTCTGTCCAGTTATGCACAAGCACTACCAAATTATATCAAATGAATCATTTCCATCAAGGTTCCCTTAATTACATTTCCATGTTGGCACAAGCAGAAAAATAAAGCATTTGGCCCAAAAACTTCAGTAGTGTGTTTGTATGCATACTAAGCACCAAATTAAATCAAAAGGAATCATTTCCCCTAAAGATTCTTTGTATATTTTATCCATGAATGCACACAGACAAAAATTAAACATTTTTCCCAATGACCACTTCATTACTTTCTCTGTGTGTAAGAACAAGCAATAAATAGAAACATTTTCTCCAATGATCCATTCAGTCAGGTTTGTCCACGTATGCACAAGCACCAAAAATGAAACATTTTCTGCAATGACCCCTTCGGTCAGGTTTTTGTCCATGTATGTACAAGCACCAAAAATGAAACATCTCCCCTAACAACCCTCTCAGTAGTCTATCCATGTATGAACAAGCACTACCAAATTAAATCAAAATTAATAATTTCCCATGGGTTCCCTTAATTACTTTTCCATGTGTGCACAATTACAAAAATAAAGGATTTTTCTCCAACGACTTTATAAGTAGTGTTTGCATGCAAAGTAATCACTAAATTACCACAAAATGTATGGGAAGAGATGCATATGATAGATGTACTTCAGCAGCAACAATTAAGACCCCTAGGTTTAATTATTTCCCAAGGATCCAAGACACTTGAGATGTGCAACCATAAAGTACGCCACCTCCTTACTTACAACTGAATAAAGGCATCGACTAACCCTAAAGCTATTTGCCATCAGCTCCACATAGACTACATCTTACCACAGCAAACATGTTCTAGTACCAATAAACTTGAAAAGTTTATGCCTACAAACTAGGGTCAGCAGTAATTTACAAATGTATTTGTTCCAGTTTCTATACCTCTCAACTATACAGATTTTCACAGAATGTCCAGATTTTTGCCTCATACTTTTGGTCTGTTTCTCATAAAATTGTGGTTTTCTGGCAAACCATTGGCAAATCATTGAGGGTTAAAGCCAGAAAAGTAAAGGAAGACATCTGAGTTTCAGACTTCATACCTTTCAGAAAATTCATGCTCAAGCAAAACTTGTTATTCTATCAGCTTTCTAAGTATGTGAGAACAATATTTTAAAAAGTGTCCCTATTTTTGGGTCTTGGTCCCCCCATTCATTATGGCTTTGCCCAGATTTCCTGCAATAAGAGGTTGAGAGGTTTCCAGTTTACACAAAACACTGCTGCACAGTAAAGTTGTGAACTAGAAGAAACTCAAGATAATGCAGAAAGATGCATCCAAACAAGCAGAAATATTAGCACACAGCTATAAACGCTGTATACTTAGCCTGTCCAACTCATAACACTCAAACGAGCACAGGCTGCAAGTTTGTGCAAAAAGTTGCTAAGTTGGTTAGCCACATTAAAGCCACTGTATTAATGAGCTGCAATGACTACAACTTTAATACAAAAAAAAATAAGTAAGAGTAATGACTGCTGGTATATGAGGCATTATCAGCTGGATGCAATGATGCCTATTCAATTAGTTCATAAAACACTGTAGTCCATAAGATACTGCTTCAGCAATACAAACACTCCCTCCACCTCTTCCAAGAGCTCTGTCACAGCTGCTCCAAGGATGAGGGCAGTAGCCAATCAGTGATCAGTTTTGCTAGAGAAGCTGCCAATGAAATCACAGCTATCACATCCCAACACAGTGATCACGGAACTGGGTTGAAGGCGTCTATGCAGTCAATGACCCAGAAGGGGGGGGGGGGTTGTGTTATATTTTATATGTTATATTTTAACACAGAGAAAACTGTCTCTTGACCCAGAAATCAGTTTTCACTTACTGCATATTGCTGTTCACTTGAAAGTGATTGCTGCATATTCGTCGACACTTGTAATATTTTTACTTATGTTCTGCCAGGGTAGCAGATGCTACAACTGCATGGTGGGACCTAAACCTTGTCACCACAATAAGCAGAACATGCTGGAGGGATAGATTCCTGTCCCAGAGACTTCCCAATACTCTGGAACAGACTACCTGTCTATGTCAAACAGAGCTCCTCATTAGCACTCTTCAAGAAAAATCTTGATGATTGGATGGGAAATAGGAAATTCCCTCCAGGGATCACTTCTGTGGCTCTGCTCAATAGGGGCACAGGAAAATAATTTTCTTGGGTGGCAAAAGCCAGAGTACATTTTTGGCTAAGCTTATATAGGCCCTAGAGCCAATAGCCTACTACCTACCTACCTATGAACCTATGGTGGTTGCATGAGGAGAGTATTTATTTTAACACGTTGATATAATAAGCCCCAAGTAAGTTCATTCAGAGGACAGGAGAGAGTATTGCATGGTTGTTTTAAAAACTAAATATCTTGGTTTACTACTTTCAAATCAGCCCCTAAAAATAATATTTTAGCAAATAAGATTTCTGGGACTTTTTAGTTGTTTTTTGAAGAGGAGAACGTTGTCTGTAGATCCATGTTGGATGCTGTTGCTTGGTGAGCTATTTGCATGGTCATCATGCTTGGTGTTTTGGGTTACATTTACCCAGGTGGGTGTCTTCAGAAGATTTTTATGTCTTGAATTGACAATTTATTTATCTCTGGTGGTCTTCTTAAAGTGATTCTATTGAATGGATAATCATTGGGGGTGCTAAGGACAAACATAAAACAGAAGTAATCTAGAGGGCTTGAGTGAAGGCTGGTATCCAACCTATGACCCAGAGGATGACAGAATGAACAAAAAACAAAGTATAAAGGATTAGTCAGATGAATCACTTAATCTAACAGCTTTAGGAGATACTCTCCCTCTCCCTCTCTGATACCCCCCATGGGAGGAATAAAGACACCTTTCTGAAATTTCCAGTAGTTTATTCAGTTAAGCAGGTAGATGGATGAGTATTCTTTTTAAATACATTACATTCAACAGGTCAGTTATTTAAAGATGGTTACAGGCAATGGTGGGAGGGTCCATGGGTGCTGACTGGAGGAAATTCTGGGTGATGGAAAAACAAGGAGCCAATCCCAAAGCTTAGACGTTAATCCATTATTTGAATATTTCTGAAAGACCCATGAGGGTTTACCAGCTCAGCCACCTGTGGAACCTCATTCTAAGTGAAAAGGTTTTATTTTTATTTTTAGCTTCTAACAAACAAAGCATGACAACACACTATGAGCTACAACTATAGAACTATATTTAAGAAAACACTTTCACCTGCACTTCATCAGGTCCATCTAATAGAGTGGTTTACACTTAGATCATTGAAAATGCCTGTTTTTATCATGCTGTCACCAGACATTATTAGTCTGTTTTGTAACATGCAAAATGAGAGACTGTGTCTGCATCAGTGGGGCTCATATTCCTTGCAGCCAAGTATGAAAGCTTTATTGCAGAACTTTTTCCGGTCTATCACATGTAATAGAAGAGGCTGTGCTCACTTTTATGGGGCTCTTTAATTCCTCACAAAGCATTGTGGAAAATAAGCAATTCATGGATAACCCAAAAAAAGTTTAATAGAGACCTGGGTAGAAAAGTAAACGGAATACAAATACTACTAAACAAGAAGAAGAAATAGGAACATTTTAGAGAAATATAAGACCCTGTGGAACATAACAAAGATGCTGAATGGATAGAAAAAAACTAAAAGAAACAGTAAGGAATTTGATGCACAGGATATGACATGTGATTAAGTAATGACCAGTGAAATTGAATCAAATTTAAGAATGCCTCCTAAGTGGAAATCTCACAGGCCCAAATGAAGTACCTAATTTCTGGCTAAAAGCATTAACATCTTTACACAAAGATTTAGCCCTGAGAAAGAGCTTCTTACATATGCACCCCAAACAGACACCAACCTGGTTAACAACAGGAAAAATTATAATCCTCCTTTAGGATTGAACCTGTAAGCCATCCTAAAAACTATAGACCAATAACTTGCCTTTTGATTATGTACAAACTATATACTGGAATTGATGCCGACAGACTTTATAGACATTTGGAAGAAAACGCAAGCATGGCAATAGAATGAAGGTAACAAAAAAGTCATATGTAACAAAGGATCATTTGCTGCTAAGTAAAGCCATATTTGAGAATTGAAAAAGGGGAAGAATCTAAGGATGGCATGGTTAGATTACAAAAATAGCATTTGACAGCACCCCACGTTCATGGTTAAAGGAGTTCTTACAGATGTATGAGATAAATGGTGCAGTGGTGCAGCTGTTGCATTGTTGCTTCACAGCAAGAGGTTCTCTGGTTTGATTCTTGGCTGGGGTGCCTTCTGTGCATAGTCTGCATGTCCTCCCTGCATTCATGTGGGTTTCCTCCGGGTGCTCCGGTTTCCTCCCACTTTACAAAGGCATAGATCTGGAGCATTTGTCCCTGGTCCTCTGCTGAAAATTGAATTTGTTCCAAGTCAGACTTTCATGGTAAACAAATGTTAAATTAAATAAATAACCAATTGCTTTACAGTGACCATGAAACAGTGTCAAACTACTTTGCAATTAAGCCAAGACAAAGGTCAAATTATCATCCAAGGGATAAAAATTCAAACTGGGATATTCCAGGGTGACTCTTTGTCATCACTGTTATTTTGTCTTGTCCTTAACCTAGCTGTTTAAATAACAGATTAAATCTTCATTACAGTTTATTTCACAGAAATCAAACTTGTTGAAAGATTTCTCATCTACCTTGTGTGGATGACTTAAAACTGTACAGTTCATCAGACAAGGAGTTGAAAGCACAACTGCAATATGTTAAAACTTTTTCAGATGGTATAAGAATTACATTTGGTCTTGTTAAATGTGCAAAAGTAATGTTTAAAGCAGGAAAATTGTAGTATCAAGAAAAGCCTTGCAAGAAAACTAGTTCTAGTAGTTCATGAAAAAAAAGACAACAGTACCATATCATAGAAATTGTTACACCAAGCAATTACATTGTTTCACACAAACAGAGAGACACACACTTATAAAATATAAGGATTTGCAGTCAGAAATGAGAGCAATGCGGAATAAAGCTATCCAGAGAGCTCCAATACTAGTAGGAGCAACTGGTCTACTAAAAAAGAACTGCAGTCGTACCAATGCATTTAACTCCATCTGAATTGCAAAAGGACCCAATTCAGGGCATATTGTAGGTGCTATGAAAAGCACTTTTGGCTAAAATCGCACATTTAATCAATACTAATTTCTTGAACTTTAATTATTCCCTAACTTAGGAATGGGATCCATTCCCATCATGGTATTAGAAACCCAAAATTTTTGGAGAAATTAAACTGGATATTTCACTTGGGAAGGCAAAATCCATATGATTTAAAGGAATAAATTATTTGCCCTATGAAACAAGAGAGGGCTTGGCTTGCTTAATACCTTTGCCTATGGGGTGGTATCAGTTAGCTGGCAGTATAATAGGGCACATCTTATGTATAGGTCAATTTGGATCCTTGTGGAGCTCTGGGTGAAAAAGCTCTTATATCCAGCCTAGAAGAATACACCAGTGTTCAAAGTCTCGGACTCTTGAAGAATAGAAAGCTGGTTTGAGAACTGAGAGGGGAAGAAACACAGAAAATCCAAAAGTCTCTTGTGAAGTTTGGGATTATGGTGGAACCCCTTTACCTGTCAAAGTAAACAACCATTATCATGGACAAAGTGGATTTGGGCAGGAATCCAATGGATTATGGACCTCTGGAACCAACAAAGAATGATATTATCCCACTTTCAGAAATAAATGAGAGACTTCCTCAAGTGCAGGCTATGTGGTGGCAATATACAGATGCAGATAAGATTCAGAAAGACTTTGGGAAAGGAACCTTCAAATGCTGTCTGTACCTTATTCTAAAGAAAAGCTTGGGGACTGATGAGCAACTTAAATTAAGGGACCTTTACATATGTGCACTCTTCCATTGGAGGTATGGAAGGGACTTAGACAAAACTGCGAGGGGTTATTGGGTACTGGGAGTCATCACAGTCCTCAAAGCTTGTACTGAAGCCCTCATCTCTAACCTCTAAGCATAACTCACTAGGTTCACATTGGGAAAGTTCCTATTCCATTGGCATCCCCCCCATTGGAACTGACTTGTAGAGGCAATGGCAGAGAGAGTAGTTCTTGGAGTTGCAATGAAAATGAGGCAGGGTACTTTCATATGATCTGGGAGTGTTCAAAGGTCCAACCACTCTGGCTTAGGATAATAACCTCTGTTACAGCAGTGGCTAGGATGTACACAAACACAGTATACCAATGTACAGTTCTGGCTTTTGGGTCTTCATCACAATCAAGTAACTCCCCCCTCCCCCCACAAACACACACATTAAGTGGGTGGATTAGAAATGTTATTAGAACACTATTAGCATTAATTTTTCAAAGGTGGCAAAGGTGGTAAACTATTTCAGACAATTGAGTCTAGTCTAATTAGTTGAGTTAAAGTTTAAAACTTTGGAGTAGGGCAGAATATGGTATGACACTGGAATTAGTTGTGGCGTAATTTGTTATTTTAATTACAATAATTGTTCAAATTGGATGACTGTTACTCACTATTGTATATCCTGTACAATTAACAATTTGAACTGTTTTATTACCTTTTTTTCCTAATGTTGCAAGGTAGTTACTATGTTGTTTATGATAGACAAATAAAAATTTGTTAAAAAATAGTTTGTGCTCTTACTGCAAGAATCCAAAGAGGTATATTATGGATGGTGGTTGATAAAGGCCTGTGAGCTGAATGATTCTATCACAGATACAGAATAAGCTAATAGTTTGCAGTTTTAGGCGTCTGATAAACTTTAGATCACAAAGTTTGTCTATGATTATACATGAAGTTTTGTTATTCCATAGGGAGTTTACAATGAGTTTTTTAATTGTTTTTAAATATTTGAGGGAAATATTATCAATTGTATTACGAAGGAAATAAAAGTCTTGGAATTGCATTCATCTAAATTATTAAAACTTTTGCCTGCAGATTAAAACTAAAGTTAGACCATTACTCTAAGTACAATTTAATAGTATTTGTTATGTGGCCTATATTGTTAAAATATAGGTTCCTATCAGAAGAGTGAACACTTAAAATAGCGAACTATCTTTTTTCGAACTGAAAACAATGAAAGCTGACAATGTCGAAAGCATGGAACAGTGATTTTTTTTCCCAGGGAAAAAAATTGCTGAGCCGTTTTCGGGACTTTGCTGTTTTCTCCACTGTGGTGCAATCTCGGAGTTGGTATATTTAAGTTGGGGGGGTGAGGGGCACAGCCCCCCATATCGGGGAGTGTGGGTGGGCAAAGACCCCCACTTTATTTTGTTTATATTTTATTTATTTTTTTGATCAGCAAATTGTTTTCCCTTGGAAAACATTCGCTGATCTGTGTGGTCAACATTGTCAGCTTTCATGTTTTTAAGTTCAGTAGAAAAGCATTCGCTATTTTAAGCGTTCACTCTTCTGATATAGACCCTTAAAAATATACCTCAATCAGTTTTAGGTTTAACTCATCGGGGTATGAATTAATTGTATAAGATACTCCTGAACTTACATTGACATAGACTTCAAGCGTTAGAAATGTACAGGGAAAAAAGGGTTAAATCATCAATATTCAGTTTGTAGCTCAAAGTTTTATTGCATTCATCTGCTATTTTCAGGACTTTAGTAATAGCTTCATAGGATTATTGAATTGCAGTGAGATATAGTCAGCAAAGTGTATTCCTTGATTGTGTGATTCTCTTGTTATGTAAGTATCAAGTTGTCCAAGAGAAGGATGCAGAAGTACAGAGACAAAGGCAGCCTTGACAAGTGACCAGTAATTTATTAATATGGGAAGAGATACAACCATTTATTACAAGACATGTAAATGCCACCTCATATAATGATTTTTTTACAGCACTGATGCACTAATCATGAAAATGTTACTTTTTTATAACCTCATATTGAAATGGAATATGAACCTATTAAACACCCCTCTAACATTGATGGTGTTTGATGTTAGGTTATGGAATAAAATAAGTACTAGCATACGAATTTCACCTAAGGTTTGCCTCCCCTGAATAAAGCCAGATTGGAACATTGAAATAAAAAGGTCAGCTACCAATCTAAAATTTTATGTACGTTTACTGCAAGTAATGTAATATCTAAGATTATTAGAGATATGGAACATTTTAATTTTAATTAACTGAGTGTCAGAAGTGGGTTTCAGAATGAAAACAGTATGAGACTGACTTAAATACTTATCTGCTATTACAGTCTCTCTAATCTGGTTAAAAATCATTTGAAAGAGTGGCATTAACTCAGAGTTATATCTCCTATAGAACAATACATGGAAACCATCCAGGGATGAAACTTTATCTTATTTACAGGATACTAAAGCTTCTATTACTTCCTGAATATAAAGTCTTTTTTTTCTGAAAAGCGTGATGATATCTAAAGGCATTTTTCTTAGCTTAAGACTACTTAAACCATATTTAATAAATGTGTTTTTGATGTGGGTTTGATGACTCATATAGGGATGTATAACTATTCAAAAAACAATTAATATTTTTTGTTCTTTGCTATATATGTGGTCATTATATTTAACAAAAGATATATTGCTAGCATTATAGCTCGTTTTCAAAATATTAGCAAGTACTTTAGCCCCGGGATTCATGAAGCTCGGCGCAAGGACGGAGTTAGCCTTGCGCCAACTGTGCGGTGTAGAGATAGCGCAGCAGTACCATATGCATATTAATGAAGGAGCGCTGCTGAAACATCCACATGCATAGGAAATGTGCGCAAGTGCAGGGGGGGTGTCTAAGTGCTGCACAGAGGCGTGAACATGTCGGCTGCAGATGCGCAACCTAAAATGCTGATTAGTACAGCCTGCCTCTAATAGTAATCACTCCTGTCAGTGTCCGTGGATGCTGAAATGTATGCAAAGCATACAAGACAGATTTGCAAACACCAAAATAAAAAGTAAACACAAAGGCACGTAGCTGAATATTGAGCCTCTTTCCCTCAAACAAATAACATTTAAAACCCCATGCCCGTATTCCACTGTAGTGTTGATTGTTATACCAAGTGGAAGTGAAATGCAGTGTGTTTGTGTGCCGCTGCCCTTTGCTAAGCCTAGCCCAATGGTTAGGATTACCACCTGTCCCATGCTGTGAGGGACAGTCCATCTCTGGGCAGTTGTGTCCTTACCAAAAATATTAAAAATGGCAAATGTCTTGCGATTGTAGGACATAATTATCTCCCATATTTTATGTAATAGTGCCATCAAATAGTTATTTCTGTATCTTAAATACCTAAATGTTACAAGAAACAGAATAAGCAACTAAACTGCTACAAGAATAAGCTTCCATTTAGGCATAAAAGTAAAGTTCGATCCTTTGTACTGACCGTGGGTATGTGTCGGCCTGTAAAATCTGATGTGTGTCCCGAAAATGTCCCACTTTGGCCAATTGAAAAGGTGGCAACCCTACCAATGGTCAGACGTTCGCTCAATATCTGCCCATTTGTGGTCCAAGTCGTCCTTGTCTGGATGGCCCAAGGATGAATGGGTATTACCCGGGTCTACCTACCATGTCATGAAAGATAAGTATTTGCATGTACCTATGTGCGTGAAGTACAACATGTGGAAGATCAAATATGCTAGGGTTGTCTTCACAACCATATTGGTACCAGAGATATGTAGAGTACGCAAAGTGTTCTTTTGTCTGTGCCATGGGCCATCAACCAGAGAAGGGATTGGATGGTGTGTGCGGAATATGGGGGTGGGGTGACGGGTAATGTAATAATTCGCTAAGGGGAGACTCGGTCGGATGTACAATAGGTGAACTTGAGGTGTACGAGGGAGCAGTGGGTGAATCAGAAAGGAAACCAAAGAAAATACATTTACATCTGCAATACACCCTGACAGGCCACACTGCAGAACACAATCCCACAAACATATGAACATTAAAATGTACAATACACATGTACAGAAACGTTACCGGCTCACACCCACATAATAGTCTGGCCTGAACTGAGCCATCCAACCCCAACACACCTGGATACATAATTGAATACCCATCATCCCCTCCACAGCACACCACCCCTCCCCCCATTGCTGAACGTCCACCAAAACCACCCACACTCGGGCTGCTAGCTTGGCGCAGTCATATCTGCACAAAATGCCCCCTACCAATATGTAGTAGGCAGTCTCACCCTAGGCAGTCTCAGGCTTGCAAACTAGGTATCCCTTGCATGTATAGCCCTCCCTCATTTTTGTAAAGCCAAAAGAATTGGAGTCATTGGTGTCCACAATTTTTGGCCGTCCCTCATGGGATAAGTGTCTGTTCTAAACATTAGACTTGGTGGCACGACAGAATGTCCAGCCCCGTAGACAACCGGACACAAGTTGCATTAGGAGTAGTTGTCCACAACCCTGCTCAACCTCCAGCCGGTCCTACAGAACTTACGACCTGGGATTAAACACCTGACCATGATGCACCATCTCCTCACCTGCATTATCAGGAATATATACCATTCACATGTTCCCATGAAGCTTCCCCATAGCCATCTTCCAAATAGTACATGTCCACAAATTGTATACCTCATCCAGGTTCCTCATCGTAATGATGTACACAACCCATGTATACAAACGGTACAGGTACCTCCCGTATGTGGTTGTTCATATACATGGCCATGTATAACTCCAGATATGTAGTCATATATCTATAAATGTACATGCTTATATTCACATAGCTACACATCACACATACATGCATATAAGTAGTTGTCAAGTATGTGTCCATTTCATAAATATGTATACTTGCAAATGTATACATTTGCCTCTCAGAAACATATGGATAGTAACATGTACTATACATATGTACACCACCCGACTGTCACATTTGTTTCCAGTACTGTGGAATGGCTGTAGTAAAGTCATATATCCTAATTACCATCCATATGGAATGTATCACAGATGGTTTATTGATAAAACTAGTGACTGTGTTGTTCCTGTTCCTGGGTCCAAGCCATGCAAGGGCTAATTTTATATGATGCCCACAATAATGGCAGTCGGATATAGGGTGATTAATGCACTTTAAACCATATGTAAGCAGGTATGCGCGACAGTAAGTGGCAGTCATTCAACAGTATGGGAAATGTAAATAAGCATGTAGGCGTATATGCATGTGTATGTACAGACAGATATATATATATATATATATATATATATATATATATATATATATATATATATATACATGAAGAATGAACATGGTCACAATAAAGCAGTCATAAAAAATGTGAAGGGAAACAGCAGCGGGACCCCCATAATATTTAGTGTTGTCATTTCAAGCTGCCCAGAGGTGAGCAAACCTCCTACATCTCCAACCACAGGTAGGATGCTAACAGTGGAACTATGTCCACGTGCTAAGTCTGACTTTCAAACAGGTACAGGTCAGTCCCAGTCACTATTTGGACAAGCCAAAAATCAGAAGACTAATTCAACACCCTGACCATTATATAAACGTATGTCCCAGGACTAAAAGCTTGAGACGTCTGAATATACTTGGAGTGAGCCAACTTACAGGACATGTCTAGAGCAGTAGGGAGTGGCACATGTGTAGTGGTGTGGTTTATTTCCCACCAGAGAATGGATGATTGTTGTGTTAGTGATGTTGTGCTGTGTTTGTTCTGGTAACTATGAACCATGGATATACATGCAAATGAAGCAGCACAGCATAGTGGTTAGAGCACCTGCCTATCAAGCAGACTATGCCGTTTCGACTGCAGCACACACCATTTATGATGTGTAAACCATATATGAGCATATCTTGCTAATTTTATGCTGCATAACGATATAATACCATTGAAATGTGAACTGGGGTGATGTATCACAGTAAGAATGCAGAAGGTGTCTGCGTGACATGAAACGGCGGTTTAATGGAAAACCGCTGCTGAAAAGTGATGTACTCACCCTGTGTCCTACGGCCCTTGTTCTGCCCAGCAACACAATAATCCACCTCGGCCAGGCCAGATGCCAGGACCATACACATCACAATCAATGTGATTTACCACTAAGACACGGCAGTTATACCTAACTCTGATGTTATCACAAACATAGCAGACAGCACAGTCATTCAACAGTGTGAACAAAGTAATTAATCATATAGATGTATATGCATGCATACGTACACATTATTTATGTATCTAGAGATATATATATGGGCACAAGAAAGCATTCATAATGAATGCAAAAGAAAACAGCAGTGGACACCCGTATTATCTTGTGCTGACATATCAAGCTAGCCAGAGGTGGGCAAAATCCCTGCGTCTCTAACCACAGGTAGGATGCTAAAAGCAGGAGTAACCTTGTCGATGTGCTAAATCTGACTTTAAAATGGGTACAGGGCAGTCCTGGTCCCCAGTCA
>NC_056743.1:1851391716-1851403733 GCF_019279795.1 Protopterus annectens | reverse complement strand
TGAAAATATGACAGAAACTGAATACAATGAAGGAACTGCCCCCACCTATCACTGGCTATGCAGGTTTTTAACAAGTCTTAACTGAAAATATCACAGGTACTACTGACAAACAGAGTCACAGCATCCAGCTAGATATTCCTCAATGCAACACAAACAATTTACTTTAAATCGTATATTATTTGATAAAAGTGCAGATAAAAGTTACTTAGCTTCACTTAGGCGTTCAAGCTGATAGCATGCAGGTCTTAACCTGCCAAAGCTCAAAGTTTAAACAGAAGGTAATTCACTGTACCACTTGTATAAGACAGAAACTGAATACAATGAAGGAACTACCCCCACCTATCACTGGCTATGCAGGTTTTTAACAAGCCTTAACTGAAAATAAGACAGAAACTGAATACAATAAAGGAACTACCCCCACCTATCACTGGCTATACAGGTTTTTATCAAGCCTTAACTGAAATTACCACAGGTACTACTGACAAACAATGTCACAGTTTCCAGCTAGATATTCCTCAATGCAACACAAACAATTTACTTTAAATCATGTATTATTTGATAAAAGTGCAGATAATATTTACTTAGCTTCAGTTAGGCGTTCAAGTTGATAGCATGCAGGTCTTACCCGGCCAAAGCTCACAGTTTAAACCGAAGGTAATTCACTGTACCACTTGTATAAGACAGAAACTGAATACAATGAAGGAACTACCCCCACCTATCACTGGCTATGCAGGTTTTTAACAAGCCTTTACTGAAAATAAGACAGAAACTGAATACAATGAAGGAACTACCCCCACCTATCACTGGCTATTCAGGTTTTTAACAAGCCTTAACTGAAAATACCACAGGTACTACTGACAAACAAAGTCACAGCTTCCAGCTAGATATTCCTCAATGCAACACAAACAATTTACTTTAAATCTTGTATTATTTGATAAAAGTGCAGATAAAAGTTACTTAGCTTCACTTAAGCGTTCAAGTTGATAGCATGCAGGTCTTAACCGGCCAAAGCTCACAGTTAAAACAGAAGGTAATTCACTGTACCACTTGTATAAGACAGAAACTGAATACAATGAAGGAACTACCCCCACCTATCACTGGCTATGCAGGTTTTAAACAATCCTTAACTGAAAATAATACAGAAACTGAATACAATGAAGGAACTACACCCACCTATCACTGGCTATGCAGGTTTTTAACAAGCCTTTACTGAAAATAAGACAGAAACTGAATACAGTGAAGGAACTACCCCCACCTATCACTGGCTATTCAGGTTTTTAACAAGCCTTAACTGAAAATACCACAGGTACTACTGACAAACAAAGTCACAGCTTCCAGCTAGATATTCCTCAATGCAACACAAACAATTTACTTTAAATCTTGTATTATTTGATAAAAGTGCAGATAAAAGTTACTTAGCTTCACTTAAGCGTTCAAGTTGATAGCATGCAGGTCTTATCCGGCCAAAGCTCACAGTTTAAACAGAAGGTAATTCACTGTACCGCTTGTATAAGACAGAAACTGAATACAATGAAGGAACTACCCCCACCTATCACTGGCTATGCAGGTTTTAAACAATCCTTAACTAAAAATAATACAGAAACTGAATACAATGAAGGAACTACCCCCACCTATCACTGGCTATGCAGGTTTTTAACAAGCTTAACTGAAAATAAGACAGAAACTGAATACAATGAAGGAACTACCCCCACCTATCACTGGCTATACAGGTTTTTATCAAGCCTTAACTGAAATTACCACAGGTACTACTGACAAACAATGTCACAGTTTCCAGCTAGATATTCCTCAATGCAACACAAACAATTTACTTTAAATCTTGTATTATTTGATAAAAGTGCAGATAAAAGTTACTTAGCTTCACTTAAGCGTTCAAGTTGATAGCATGCAGGTCTTAACCGGCCAAAGCTCACAGTTAAAACAGAAGGTAATTCACTGTACCACTTGTATAAGACAGAAACTGAATACAATGAAGGAACTACCCCCACCTATCACTGGCTATGCAGGTTTTAAACAATCCTTAACTGAAAATAATACAGAAACTGAATACAATGAAGGAACTACACCCACCTATCACTGGCTATGCAGGTTTTTAACAAGCCTTAACTGAAAATAAGACAGAAACTGAATACAATGAAGGAGCTACCCCCACTTATCACTGGCTATACAGGTTTTTAACAAGCCTTAACTGAAAATACCACAGGTACTACTGACAAACAGAGTCACAGCTTCCAGCTAGATATTCCTCAATGCAACACAAACAATTTACTTTAAATTGTGTATTATTTGATAAAAGTGCACATAAAAGTTACTTAGCTTCACTTAGGCGTTCAAGTTGATAGCATGCAGGTCTTAACCGGCCAAAGCTCACAGTTTAAACAGAAGGTAATTCACTGTACCACTTGTATAAGACAGAAACTGAATACAATGAAGGAACTACCCCCACCTATCACTGGCTATGCAGGTTTTTAACAAGCCTTAACTGAAAATAAGACAGAAACTGAATACAATGAAGGAACTACCCCCACCTATCACTGGCTATGCAGGGTTTTAACAAGCCTTAACTGAAAATAAGACAGAAACTGAATACAATGAAGGAACTACCCCCACCTATCACTGGCTATGCAGGTTTTTAACAAGCCTTAACTGAAAATAAGACAGAAACTGAATACAATGAAGGAACTACCCCCACCTATCACTGGCTTTGCAGGTTTTTAACAAGCCTTAACTGAAAATACCACAGGTACTACTGACGAAGAGAGTCACAGCTTCCAGCTAGATATTCCTCAATGCAACACAAACAATTTACTTTAAGTCGTGTATTATTTGATAAAAGTGCTGATAAAAGATATTTCGCTTCACTTAAGCGTTCAAGTTGATAGCATGCATGACCAAAGCTCACAGTGCCGCTGATACTGTGGTGTAATTGGTTGTGGTATGGACTTTCACACCAGTTTGTGTTTTCCACTACTGTTGCATCCTTGTTGTGCCTGTTATATTTCCTAATGGATGTGTAAGTCCATAGAGCTGATTTGGGGTGGTGTTGTGTTGGTCTAACTGTAGTTTGGAAAGTGTTTGGCAACATGCTTTGCAGCTCAGTGTAGTTTCCCTAATCTTATATTGTGTCCAGATATTTGTTGCATGTCCGGTTGTGTGGCTCATTTCTTTTGCCTAGTCCCCATAACTGTTGTGTATTTCTGACAAGTCAGTGGGGTGATGTGAGGATTGGGGTCAGTAACTTATGAGAAGCAATTGAGTGTCAGACTTGTGATATTTCAGGCATTATACAATAGAACAGACGATGTTACTGCAGCAACTTTTTCATATTATCTACTCACGTATTTCAGAAGTGTCCCTATTATCATGCCTCTGTCCCCCCACTTTGTCAGGCGTGGTCCAGATTCATTGCACTAAGGGGTTTTGAGCCTATCTGTCAACTGCCAGGCATTCCACAGGATGTCCAGATGTTTGGCTCATATTTTTGGTCTGTTCCACTAATTATTGGTATGTGTCTGGTAAATCACTGTGAGGATCTGAGGAATTATGTTGGTAAATAATGACATATAAATTTCTGTTTCAGACCTCATATCCTTCAAAAGATGTATGCTGAAACAAGCCCTGTTACTGTAGCATCTTTATAAGTTTATAAGGGTGATATTTAAAATATGTCCCTATTTATGGCCCATTGTCCCCCCATTTTGACAGACTTTGTCCAGATTTCCTGCACTAAGAGGTTGGGATTTATGATTCTGAGGTATGACTGCACTGCATGTTGTATCCATACATATATATATATATATATATATATATATATATATATACATATATATATATATATATATATATATATATATATATATATATATATATATATATATATATATATATATATATATATATATATATATATATATATATATATATATATATATATATATGGGTCTACTTCAGTCTATCGAACTTGCAGAAGTTCGATGACAATATAGCCGAGACCATATGAACGAATTCCTGCAAGCTCAAACAGACTGAATGTACAGCGCCGTACAGAGTGAAAAGGGAAGACTTCCCATTTCCACAATGTAGTGTGATCTCGGAGTTGGTATATTTAAGTAAGGGGGTTGTGGGGGATGCAGGTGGGCATAGCCCCCCTGCTAAACACCTTTAAGTTGCTTTTTTTTGTTTTGTTTTTTGTCTGTTCAGTTTTTGAAGCTTTACATGTCCGGAGATACAGTCTCGGCCATATCGTCTTCGAACATGCAACGCTTCGATAAACTGTAGTAGACCCATATATATATTTGTATATACAAAACATGACTGATTCCACAGAGCTTTTTCCCTAATGTTGAATGCCTCTATTTCATGATATGTTTGAAAAAGCAAAATAAATTCCTACAGTTCAAATGGTGTAGTGGTACATTGATCTGACTATAGTGTACAAAGTCCTGGGTTTGAGACTTGCCACAGCTCTCTAGTTTGCTGCTGGGCAGAACAGAGACTGATGGAGATAGAGCGATTAAAGCAGTTATAAGTGGCTTTAAGCAGGTTTGTGTGGTTTTGTGCGATGCTGAAACACAGTTAGTCCATTTTGGCTTCACTTAACGATGCTTATTCCTGCTTACACCTGCTCTAATTTCTTTAAAAGAAAAGAAAAACGAGTGATAGGAAAGTGGTGGAAAAAGGACACGCAGAGGGAAAAACAATATTAAAGGTAGCTAGGTATGTGCAGGACAGGTGTAGGAAAGGTCCATAGCTCTGCATTTCTTATAAAGCAACAGCTGTGAATTTGTACAGAATTTGGAGGTGAATTTGGACACTCAATCCCCTGAGAGAGGGGTGAGGACAACAGAAATGTGTTGTCAAGCCAATTGGACCAGATTACATGTGTCCAGTGGTCATGTGTGAGAAATAGACAGCTATGTATGGGGTGATATTTTTTTTGGGACAAATGCCCTTTTTTAGGTGAAAGTAGGATGTTGCGGAAGGATGGTTGGTACATCTTGGGAGGTAGGTTGGGTAGGAAGTCAGGCAAGACAGACAAGACAGCAGACAGGGACATTATATGACACATGAGGGGGGGAAACACCTTTCACGGGGAGGGTAGTTGGGAATCTGAAGCCCATGAGTCCCCATGGGCTTGCACCTGTCACCCCTGGGCTTTCGGATATTGGCAAAGGCTCTTGCCACCCCCATAGTGCCTTTTTTAGGCAAGGCTCAAAAGTCAAACCCACCTCCATAGACAGCACAAGGAACAAGAAACTAAGGGTAATGCTGCTAAACTCCAGAAGTCTTAACCTCAAGATGCATGCACTTGAAGCTCTCCTCAGTATGGAGAACATCGATATCTGTGCAGTGACAGAAACCTGGTTCAAGGCTCCAGAGAGCACCCCAGCACTACCAGGTTATACCTCATATCATGCTTTTTGGCCCCAAAACCCAGACCGAACCACAAAAGGAGGGGGAGTTTCCATATTTATCAAGGATATCCACACCTCCAGGTTAGTGGCATTGCACGAAGTATCGGAGACCATTCATGTGCAACTGACAGTAGGCAAGACTGCTTTTCAGTTTATAGCATCCTACAGACCACCCTCTCAAAGTCAGGAATCCCATTCGGCTTTCCTGAAAACACTGGAGAACATGAAGATCTCTCCGAACACCATTATGTTGGGTGACTTCAACTACCCAAACATAGACTGGGAGCATTACTCAAGCCCCAGCACCTTAGCCCTAAGGTTCATGGAATTTATAAACTCAAATTCTATGGAACAACTAGTCACCACTCCCACAAGAGGGGAAAACATACTAGACCTGATCATTACCAACATGGGGACTCTGTGCTCCATACCAGAAGTATATCCCTCATTGGTAAGATCAGACCATAAATTAATTTCACTGGATATCCACATCCCGACCCCACCCCCAAACCAGAAAACCACAGTGAAAAACTTCTCAAAAGCGAACTTCACACTTCTCAAAACCGAAGTGGAATCCTTCAAGGCCCCAGGGCCAGTGGAAACTACGGCCCGAACTGTAGAATCCTATATAAACGCATTCTATGGACATCTCCAGGAATGCATGGATCATGCTATCCCAAACAAAATCAAGACCCAATCATCCAAAGGCAGGCGTCCAGTCTGGTGGACCCCAGCCATAAATAAACTGTACAACAAATGGAGGAAGCTACTACATGATAGAGCAAAATCCCTAAAAGGGAAGGCATCTCTGATCAGTACTAGCAAAAAATTATGATCCCTCATAAAATCCTCCAAGGCCAGCTTTGAGAGAAAAATTGCACAGGACACTAAAGACAATCATAAGGCTTTTTTCAGTTATGTTAGGAACCTGGGATGCAACTCCCAGACTTGTTCTGAGTTGATTCTAAGCGACAAAAAATACACTGAACCCACAGACATCGCCAATATCCTGGCAGACAGGTTCAGTGCAAACTTCTCCACCCCCTCCTCCCCAAAAGAGCAAGTATCTATCCCGGCAGAGTGCAGCCTCCCAAACATCTCTGATGCTCAGGTGAAAGCCACCCTCTCCAAAGCAAAAAACACTGCTTCCATGGGACCAGATGGCATCCCTGGTTGCGTCCTACATAAACTCCAAGAAGAACTAATCCCTCAAGTAAAACTGCTGTACAATCTCAGCCTCACTACAGGATATGTGTCCAAAGAATGGCGTACAGCAACAGTGGTCCCACTCCACAAAGGTGGCGCTTCTGCGGACCCTGGAAACTATTGTCCCATAAGCCTGACTAGCCTAGTCTGCAAGGCTATGTAGAGGATCTTCATGGAACTCATAAACAAAGACATTGGGGACCTACAGACACTAGATCCTACCCAATTTGGCTTCGTCAAGGGCAGATCCTGCCTTTTGAACCTGGTCGACTTCTTCAAAACAGTCACCAAGGCCATAGATTTAGGGAAGGTAGTCCACACAGCCTATCTGGACCTCATAAAGGCATTTGACACAATACCCTACTCGGGCACCATAGATAAGCTATCCAGCCTAAATATAAACCCCTATGTCACAAGATGGGTCACAAACTGGCTCAAAGACAGAACCCACAGAGTCAGAGTTGCTGGAGCCATGTCAGACTCGAAATCGGTCACAAGTGGCATCCCACAAGGTTCTGTCCTGGGACCTCTCTTGTTTGGTATTTACTTTTCTGAGGTACAGGCCAACGTGGAAGGACTATGGCTCACCTAGTTCACAGATGACTGCAAACTGGGTGCCATAATCAACTTTCCAGCTGACACAAACATCCTTCAAAAAGGTCTTGCAGAGATGGATAACTGGTGCCAGAGCCGTGGTCTAAAGCTAAATGCCAAAAAGTGTATAGTCATACCCTTTGGCAAAAACAATGTGCCCACAAATTACCACATAGGTGGTAACCCATTAAGTACAGAGAAAGTAATTAGGGATCTGGGGACCCAAGTTGATAGCAATCTCTCCTTTGACAACCACATTGCCAAAGTGGTTAGAAAGACCTTCTACATAGCCCACCTCATCATGAAAGGATTCACATCTAGATCAAGAGAGGTAATTGTGCCCCTTTATTCATCCCTCATCAGACCCATCATAGAATACAATGCCCCCTTTGGGATGTACCTTACCTGACACCTGAAGCAATTAGAAAGACCCCAAAAGTTCCTCACCAGGAGGATCAAGGGACTCAAACAGATGCCATATGCTGCTCGGTTAAAAAAAACTTCAGCTCTACTCAGTTGCATACCGCCTACTTCGAGGTGATCTATGCCTGAAATACAAAGCTATGTGCAACCCAGAATTAATGGACATGCTCCACCTCAGTAAATCTAAATCCCTTAGAGCCACGTGCTCGAGGGACTTGAACCTCATTACAGAAATAAATAGAACATGCTGGAGGGACAGATTCATAACCCAGAGGCTCCCTTCGCTCTGGAATGGAATTCCAATTCATGTTAGGCAGAGCACCTCACTGACTCTCTTCAAGAAGAATCTTGATGAGTGGATGGGGGATCATAGGTTTGTCCCAGGGATTATTTCCGTGTCACTATTAGACAGAGGCACAGTAAACTAAACTTTAAAAAGGGCACAGTATACTCAAATCAAGGGGTGCCATAAGCCAAACACAATCGGGCTAGGCTTATAAATGCCCCAGGGCAGATAGCCTAGTATGAACCTATGAACCTATGAACCTATGATGCAGATGAGGGTTTAGGGGGGAGACAAAAAGTCTATTAACAACTGTTTATGCTTCTATTTTTCCACAACAGTACTGCTAAATGCTCTATGGATCTGCCCGCACTTTTCATCTACCTATGGCCCATAGCATCTGTAGCACAAACATACCTAATAAATGTCAGCCTGGAATGGTATGGAGCAAACTGTGACAACTCTGGGTACATGACTAGAGGAGACTCATACATGTCAGGGTTACATATCTGGCACAGAAGGGGTACCTTGAACTGCTGTTATGTGAGTGTGCTACTGGCATACTTTAACTGGTTTCCTATCTGTGTCAATGGTTATTGGCAGCAGTGACCACTAGCTGTGATGGTGTGATGCTTGAGAGACATGTATCGGGAAGTGTGCATGTTGTATGTAACTATCCTGCTGTCATTTGCAGTCATGGGTTGGGACAATTGAACAGTTAGTATACCCTTTATATATCTACTACCAACATTTCCTTACCTGTAAAACCTGTGGAGAAAATATCTGTTAACACTACCTGATTGTTTTTATATGTATTCCTGATTCCTTGTGTGCAGATATGCACACATCTTAGTACCACTCCCTGGATTCGAACCATGTCTGGTTGTGAAAAATAACAACTAAGCTATTTCTCATCACATTAAGCTACTGGGAAACTGCTGTGTTGTATTTCACTGGTTTCAACCTATTAGTCTCTTGGTTAGACAGTCTGAACTTGTAAACCTGTGATGCATACATAACAGATAGTGTACTGTGCATTAATCCTTTGAATTACTACAATCTGGAAAACGAAGGTTAACACAGGGCATTTATATCTTGTTTTACAGCTCCATTCTAAGTCTACAGCAACATACCAGAGTAAACACAACAGTCTGTGTTATAGATGTTTATTTCAGATCAATATCAGTTGGACAAACTTTATTTATTCAGTTAACACCGTAACAGTATACATACTAGCAGTACACAATGTACTCTCTCTTAATTATTTGCACAATATACTGCAAAATAGATTTTTACTCACCAGCCTGTCGGTGTAGCCTCAGCAGTCTGTTGGCATGAGCTTCGATGTTACTAGCCCTCTTTGCTGCAGCTGCAGGGGAGAAAATGAAACATTATGCATACCTGTCTATCACATCCTAAGGCTGAAATTTGGTACACCTGTATCTGTGATACTTACAACCTGCTGGAGCATGGTTGTCCCTGGCATCTTGGATCCACTGGTCCAAGAGTTCTCCCTTCCTCTGCTTTAGGTTGGCATAGTGGTGCTGGACCTGTTCACCAGTTCAAGAGATGCCAGTAGCTCTGGTGAGATTATGGGCAAGATGGTCCCAGGCCTCCATTTTATATTGTGAGCCCTGGTATTGCCTCTGCAGCAGTCTCTCATCATGGTTACTTACAAGGAGTCCAGCCATGACCCTGGACTCCACAATGCCCCAGTGCTGCACCATAAAGCACGGACCCTCACCTGCACCAGCCATGGTTCCTGCACAGGTTGAACTATAACAGGCACTGGCTGTGTTCCCACCTGTGCAGTTTAAGTAAGGCCATATCCCCACCCTTTGCCATCATTGGTCAATTTTGCAAATGTTGAGCACAGCTTAGTGGTGCGCAAACCCGGTAAGCTGATTTTAGCAATGCTTAAAGGGGACATTGTTGAGCACTGCTTAACAGTGCGCAGATCTGCTTAGCTGAGCTGACTGTTGCTTAGCATTCACATCTAAGCATTGCTTAAACCGGCTAAGCATAGCTGAGCTCTGCCAATCATTGCTCACTTTTAATTTTTAAAAATATTAGAATAATGAGTTCATTTAGTAAGTGTATATGATTTACTTTACATGACGTCCCTCTATGTGCTTTCTTTACATTACCAAGGGGTGTGACTATACTGTATGGGACCCTTGTGTATACAGGGGTGGTTTCACATGTTATATGCACTCACACTTCCATTTTAGACCAGCTACACTACCCTGGTTGACAAATATCACTTACTACATCATTTCAAAAAAATATATATTTTTCACACTGATTTCCTATGTAAAAACAAAGTGCCTGTCTTGGTACTTGAACCGTGAATGCCTTCATACTGAGCCAGGACTGTAACCACTATACTATCCCAGCATTATTATTTTAGCTGTATACGTTTATTTATTTCCTCTGGGGTGTTTAAGCAATGCTGGCCAGAGGGCCGTAATGCGGACATCTGTTTAGCTAACATACTTTAGTAGGGGGAAAACAATTATTTTTATTTATTTATGGCCTTGTACAGCTTTGTTACTCTAGGAGGTTGACACGTATGTGAGGCAGGCATCTGGGCATTCTGCAGACACCTGTACAGTTCAGGGTTTTGCCCATACAGCACTTTCAGATGGCAGACATTTGTGTTTCAGTCTTCATACCCTTCAGGAGGTCCGTGTTAATGATAACCATTTATTCTATCAGCTTTCAGGTTTGCCAGTGCAATATTTAAAATGTGCCCCTATTTTTTTGGCTTTATCCCCCCATTATTTATGGCTTTGTACTGCTTTATTGCTCTAGGAGGGTGAGAAGTATGTGAGACAGGCATCTGGACATTCTTCAGACACCTAGAAAGTTAAAGGCTTTGGCCGTACGGCACTTTCACATAGCAGACATTTGTGTTTCAGTCTTCATACCCTGCAGGAAGTCCGTGCTACTGCAAACCTTTTATTCTATCAGCTTCTGGGTTTGACAGTGTAATATTTAAAACGTGTCCCTATTTTTGTGGCTTTGTTGCCCCATTATTTATGGCTTTGTACTGCTTTCTTGCTCTGGGAGGGTGAGAAGTATGTGATGCAGGCATCTGGGCATTCTGCAGACTCCTGTACAGTTAATAGCTATGGCTGTACAGCACTTTCACATGGCAGACATTTGTGTTTCAGTCAAAGTACATGCTACTGCAAACCTTTTATTCTATCAGCTTTTGGGATGTCAGTGCGATATTTAAAATGTGTCCCTATTTTTGTGGCTTTGTCCTCCCATTATTTATGGCTTTGTACTGCTTTATTGCTCTGGGATGGTGAGATGTATGTAAGGCAGGCATCTAGGCATTCTGCAGAAACCTGTACAGTTGATGGCTATGGCCATATGGCACTTTTACAATGCAGGAGGTGTGTGACAGCACCTGTCACACACCATCTGCATTGTTTCTTGCTCCCCTAGCTATTTCAGTTTTCACAGACACTGAAATGCTCATTTTATTTAACTGTATAGCCCTGTTTTTTTCACAGGATTTGCTAACCAATGTCACCTTAGAAATATGTGATTGTTGCCATGAATATGCAGCCACCAGCTTTCTAAGAACCACCCTAACCCAAGGTGATACTTCACAAGATCTGCTGACCTTGGGTGAGCTGAGGCAACCCTGCCAGCACAGATTGCTCTATATCTATTATTATAGGGGCTCATCACTGTCACTGAAGAAGACAGCTTACACCATCTCCTAGATGAAGCAATGACACTCTATAATGTGGCAGCATGCAGGCATACTGATGCACATGCATGTTATGGCAACATACCATGGGTACAGCCCATGTCACATCATGCACACAAATAAAGCTAATTAGAGTTGCACAAATAAGGCCACACTGAAGAGTTCCAACATGTACACATGACAGTGGTCAATGATTTATTATACAGCAACATATACAAAAACGCAACAAATGCATTGCAACATGTATAGAGGTAAAGAGCATAAAATGTGGCAGTTAAAAATAGAGCATAAATATTGGCACCAACCTGTTAAGAAAAAGAACACCAAGCTTTAAAACATTCCACAACACAGT
>NC_056743.1:1851344216-1851381716 GCF_019279795.1 Protopterus annectens | reverse complement strand
TCTCTGCCCTTTTTATGACGAATAATATTTTTGTTAGACCTGACTATTTGGTGTAACCTATTTTTATCATGATTAGACAGAAATCCAAACCACACTGTTATGGATGAGCTGAGAACAGAGTCAATGACTGCTGTATAGAACTGAATCAACAGTTTCTGTGGGAGGTTGAACCTCCTCAGTTGTTGCAAAAAGTACATCCTCTGTTGTGCCTTTTTTTATGATGGGCCCTACTTTAAGTCCCGGGAGATTATAGATCCCAAAACTTGAAGGATTTCACAACTGACACAGCAGTATTAAATAGAAAGAGGGGGATAGTATGTAGTTAGTATTGTAGTACTCCTTCTAAAGTCCACTGTCATCTCCACAGTTTTAAGCATGCTCAGCTCCAGATTACTCTAACTACACCAAAGGGCCAGTTGCCGAACCTCCCATCTGTATGCAGACTCATCACCATTCCTGATGAGCCCCATGATAGCTGTATCATCCACGTATTTAATAAGTTTGACAGAAGGGTCCTTAGAGGTGCAGTCATTAGTGTACAGGGAGAATAGCAGTGGGGAGAGCACACATCCCTCGGGGGCATTTGTATTGATTGTGCGATAGCTAGATGTAAATTTCTCTAGTTGCACCTGATGTTTTCCTATTGGTTAGAAAATTGGTGATCCATTGACAGGTGGAAACAGGAACAGAAAGCTAGGAGAGCTTCAAGTGAAAAAGTTCTGCAATTATTGTATTAAATGCAGTGCTGAAGTCCACATGTAGCACATATGTCATCAAGCATGGCCATGTACTTTAGTTACAAGACACTTATCTGACTGTGTACATGCAAACAGGAATGCATACATTGAGACATTGGGAAAGACACATGGATAGGTCCTGCCCAGGTGTGTTGGTACTACACATGGGTTTATGATAAAGGACAGTCAGTAGTATAAATAAAGTACTACACCAAGTCATCCATCATGTGTGCACACATGTATGTGCATCTCTTTGGCATTTATTCCACCAAATGGGACATAGGTCTTTGGCATGACAAGAAAAAATATGCACATATCCACACACTGTATGGAGCTCTGTTACCATAATGGACTGAAATGTATTCTGCCACAGGTGTAATACCGCAAATAAAAATAAAGTCACCCTAAGTTCTATACTGGTATAGATACATACGTGAATGCGCCTAGCACATGCTATTGTGTAGTAGTAGTGGAGTGGTATACGTCACAACTGGTGACCGACATACTCATATGGGAAGGTGCCTGCATGATAACATGTACAGATAATTTGTACCATAATTTAAGCACATCATATATGTAACCGTAAGCATTTCTTACACAAGAGATGTACCAGGATTGCACACATTACTCTGACTCCAGTTAATATGTATCTAGATGTTAAAGTGCAATATCTCTGTTTCCTATTTGAAAACCTTTATTCCACATGTGCAGTAAAAATTAAGATGGGTTATAATGCCAATATATGTAGCGCCTCACAATAGGATTGCACAGCAGGTTCTCCACAGTTAATTTACTTGTACTATTGTCATCTGGCTGAAAATTTTCTATTTTCATTTTATCAAAACACTGAAATTACTTCATCAAACCACTGAAACTGGATAACTGGACAGCCATCTTGAAAATCCCATGATTAGCCCATTTTAAGTACATTTTAGTGATTCAATTTGACAGGGAGTAAATCGGTTGCAGTCAATTTGCTGGCAGCTGATGATTTTGCAGATTAACCATTTATACGTGACAAAATATATGGGTGCTCTGATCGACACATACACATATGACAGAACTCAGCAGTGCATAATACATTCTGAATGCACATCTGTCATATACAATAGTATCTTAGAGAGGCCCTTTAGGCCATTCAGTACAATAAATGAAACATTGGTCAACATGTCATTGCCACAAGGATTCAGCATGCTTTGCGGATGATGACAGCTGGACATTAAGCAATTGTAAGCCTTATAAACATTGCCTAAAAACCACCAATGGATGTACCCTTGAGGTGCCACAGACTAATACAATGTCCCATTTGATACAGAGAACAGGTTATAAGAATTATAAGGTAAAATAAATGTCCAGTGCTGTGTACATGTAATAACACAGTAAACTGAAGAGCAGAATATTTGTCACCACATATGACTAAAGTGTAAAGGAAACCTACTGGTCTGCCTATGAAAAGTTAGAGGTCACTATAGCAGTCACTGCGATGCATAGAATAAAATATAAGGGATAGTGTATCCAGTACTGAATTCATATAGTTTCACAGACATTAGTGTGCAGGATATTCATCATTACTTGTGAGTGAAGGTGTAAGCAGAGCCAAGAGGCATGTCCATAAGTATACAGAGTTTACTGGAGCACACCCTGGTCCACATAGAACTGACAGAATGGGTAGCTATATGCATGGATGTACATGTCATACAGCAGCCAAATGAAGATGATCAATCCCACCATCACTCATGACTAATGTATAATGTATACTCATAGGTGATTCCTTGTGGTAGTACAGACGTCTGTAATTTTTCATGATAGACAAAAGACTGACTATGAAAAGAATCACATTTGTGTATTTGTGAGTGTGTGTGTGTGTGTGTGTGTGTGTGTGTGTGTGTGTGTGTGTGTGTGTGTGTGTGTGTGTGTATCTGTGTGTGTATCTGTGTACATGCATATGTGTGTGTGTATGTGTGGGTGCTTGTGTGTGTGTGTGTGTGTGTGTGTGTGTGTGTGTGTGTGTGTGTGTGTGTGTGTGTGTGTGTGTGTGTGTAGCTTTCATTCTGAGCCTAGTAAAGCATCAGATGCTCACTATCACACATAGCTGAGATGTAATGGGTGCTCATAAGTGTGCTCATTAGGTGTCATTGTCTGCTGGAACACACTGCACCACACACACACACACACACACACACACACACACACACACACACACACACACACACACACACACACACACACACACACACACACACACACACACAGTGATCCATATACAAGGGAGCCATGTTCATAGATGTGTAAATGTCACATGGAAGGCTTACATAGGATGCTCAGTATCATATATGGCTATAGTGTGAATGTTGCCCATGGATGCAATGAGCTGCTTTATTATTGTCCTGCACACACAGGGGTGCATATAAAAGTGTACTCAGGCATGCCTTTAAGGTGTAACAAGTGTTGTGGAAGACATGCCTAAAACAATGTTTGGACACCTGAAAATTTGTGTATAAAAGTGGTAGAAAACATATAGTTGAAAGTCTGGTTAAATAGGGGCAACAATAAGGCATGGTGAAATGGTGTGCATGTTCACAGTGTCATTTTATTCATGGCATTTCCAATATAACTATTAGATCTTAGCAAAGAAGCATTAAAAACAATTATAAAAGTAACTATAAAACTGTGTAGGTTGTTTGTATTGCTTTATGTATGTTGTATTTTAGTTTTTATGTTGGAAAGACAGAACGACAACTAAAAACTAGAATTTATGAGCATTATTATACAATAAAAAGAAAGGATGTTAGCAATGTGTTATATAAATATTTTATAGTTTGTAACGATTTAAAAAAATTATTCTATGTGGTGGAAAGGGTGGCCCCTGTGGTGCAGCGGTTAGCATTGTTGCCTCACATCAAGAGGTTCTCTGGTTCGATCCTCAGCTGGAGTTCCTTCTTTGCAGAGTCTGTATGTCCTCCCTGTGGTCGCATGGGTTTCCTCCAGGTGCTCCGGTTTCCTCCCACACCCCAAAGACATGCTGTAGGTGGATTGGACACTCTAAATTACCCCTAGGCATACGTGTGTGTGCGTTCTGGGGAAGGTTGGGTGCCAGGCTGGCAACTCGACACTGTAAAACTCTACTGCCAATCATGAGCAGACTGGTGATCCACTGTGGTGACCCCTAACCGGGAAAAAGCCAGAAAAAGATTTTTTGTGGTGGAAAAAAATTCCTAAACACATAAGAGTTGGGTTTTAGGAAGCAATGATTGAGGCTAGTGAATTTTTTGGCAGGTTAAATTAAACGAAACATCTCCCTTTGGTTTGAATGACAAGATGTCAATCAATGGCATTCTGCAATTAAAATATATGGATACCTCATCTAATGATTATAGTGTTGCATTTTTATGCTATGAATATGTATAGATACATGTTGAATGTTTATATATTTAAGGTTATATGTATTTATTGTGATATTTAATGTGTGGTGGCAATACACACATATTTTTTGATTAACTGAAAATTAGTCAATAACTTTTATTGGTTAGATACATGTGACTAATTATTATACTTTTATAAGACTTCACTTTTTAGATGTTTTGTATCCTTACTTTTGAGATGAAAATTATTGTTTTATGTGATTAAACGTCTTGGTGGTGTGACATCTGTGTTGTTTTATTTTTGTATTTATTTCCTTGGTTCCTGGTTTTACATTGTATGGATTAACTGATATCATCACAGGAGTTGTTTGATGAGGAGATATAAAATTCTGAGTTTATTTTTTATTTATTTATTTTTATTTTACATTTGTTAACCGGGGGTGTCTGACTGAGCCGAAAAGGCCCTTTTTCAGCAGAGGCCCGGGGAGAAAAGCTCCACAAAGAAAAATTACAGACACATTTAGTTATTTAGACATAATCAGTATACACACAAATTACAAGAGACATGTTTTTACAGTGGTATGCGGCACAAACAGTTACAGTGGAGAGAACAATCAAAAAAATATTAATTTAAAAATAAAGGTAAGTAATAGATTTGTGGTGTACAGCTGAACTTTGGAATGTAGGTAGAATACATACATAGTACACAGGTACAGTACATACATTGTAGATTAGCCAGTATTTGTGAGTAAGATTGAAAAACTATTATCAGTTGCTCTAGATTTAGTATGCATATGTTATCCGCTTTCACTAGCCTGGGGAGCAATCATGGCACTGCCAACTTTGCTTGAGATGTTGCCTGATGAGGTCTTTAAAGGAGGCTTTGGATGATGTGTTTTGAATGCTAGTAGGGACAGAGTTCCATTTTTTAGCCACTGAACTACTATATAGTGCATCTCCAAAGCTATTGTAGCTGTTGGTGACTTCTAGTAGTAGTTTGCTTGATGATCTAAGAGGCCTTTTGGCTGAGTGATGTTGTACTAGGTTTTGAGGGCAGGACACTTATTGGGAGGTAATAGATAGAATGACAGAGGCAGAGCTGATTGTAGGTTAGGAGGTTGGGCAGTTCAAGCCAGGGGAGCTGTCTCAAAGCAGTACAGTGATGAGTTCTATATGAGCAATTTGCAGCAAAACGGGCAATTCTGTTATAGCAAGCTTCCATTTTGCTTAGTTCAGTTTTGTTGAGATTAGTCAGAATGGGAGATGCATACAGTAGGGTGGATAGAAGTTGGGAGCGAGCAATGGCTGATCTTGTGTTGTTGGTAAGAAATGGTTTGATACGGTAGAGTGACCCCAGTTTGGCATGTACCGTTTTAATAGTTAAGTTCAGATGACTATCAAATTTTAGGTGGGAGTCTATGGTTATTCCCAATAGCTTAGCCTGTGCCACTGGAGCAATTGGAGTAGCATTTGTGGAGTAGATAGTGAATTGACTGTTAGTGTTTTTGTTAGAACTGGTTATAATCATAAGCTGAGTTTTCTTTGGATTGAGGATAAGTTGGGCTTTGGTAAGGTAGTTTTCAACGTCAGAGAATGCTAGTTGAGTTGTTTGCAGGAGGGTGGGAATGTTTTGTGCAGCACAGATTAAGGTAGTGTCATCTGCATACTGAATTATAGATGCATGCTGTGTGGAGGTGTGGAGGTCATTTGTGAAGACTGTGAATAGTAGTGGTCCTAAGATAGAACCCTGTGGGACTCCTATAGTTATGGGCAGCTGAGGAGAGAGAGAATTTTCCCATTTCACAGCTTGGTACCTGTCAGTTAAGTAGCTTTGGAACCAGGTAAGAGTGGAATTAGATAGATGATATTGGTTTAGTTTGTTTAGCAGGATTTGGTGCGAGACTGTGTCAAATGCTTTGGACATATCCAAAAAAAGAGTTGACACTTGCAGGCCTTCATTTTTGAGACGGTTTACTGCATCTGTGAAGCAGAGGAGAGCTGTAGTGGTACTATGGGCAGGTCTGAAACCATGCTGAGTAGGTGACAGGATGTTGCAGTCTAGGAGATAGTTTAGCATCTGGGTATGGATGCATTTTTCTAGGATTTTGGCCAGGGGAGAGTAAAGCAATGGGTCTGTAGTTATTAAGTTCAGTGGAGGTCCCGCCTTTATGTATGGGTGTAACATAGGATATTTTCCAGAGTTTAGGCACATAGTTTTCAACAATTGATCTGTTTATGAGAGTGGAGACTGGGATAGCAATAGCATCTGCTGTAAGTTTCAAGAAATAGCTGGGGAGTAGGTCGGCTGCTGTTGATGAGGTTTTTAGTTTGGAGAGCATGCCTTTGATTGAAGTGGTGGAAACTGTTTTGAGGGTAAAGCTTGTATTAGTGTTATTTGTGTTGGGGGGATAGTGAGGAAGGAACTGTCCTGTGATACTAAGGATAGAATTGAGTTCACAAAGTGGGAGTTGAATTGTGTTTCGATGGGAACTTTAGTGTCAGGAGTGGTTGGTTTGGGAGTAGCCTTTTGGGTGGATTTTTTGGAGTTGCAAGGTAAGATCCCCTCAGTGCAGTTTGTTTCACAGGATGGACACATTACTATTCTTGTTAGATTGTTGGATTACTTACCCAATGTACTCAACAACTACAGCAGTTTTTGCCTGGAGGAGTTGTTTCCAGTGAGCACTATGTATTCAGTGAGCTTGGCATGCCTTCGGCTAATACCAAAAGACATCTACAGAAACATACTGTGTTTCTGGTGATATATTGAACTATGAGCACCATTTACCTTGTGAGTTTTGCATGGCTTCAACCAATATAAAGGGAAGTTTACAGAAACATTCTGCATACCTTGTTGAGAATTTGCGCTGTTCATAGGCAGGCATTGCTTTGACTTCAACATCTTCAAACTTTAGGTATGATAATGTTGATGTTATGACTGATAGCCTTCTTAAAACTACCTTTTTAAATCATAATTATTTCAATCAGCCCATAAGAGAGAATAGTAGCTTTGTTGGTAAAACTGTGACCATTTCAGGATCCCATTCATATGCACCCATAGTAGCCAGTGAGTGTGGTAGCTTACTAAATGTGAACTTGAATGTTAATGGCCCTTATAGGCCAGATTTCAATAGGGCTATTGTTGGTACAGTTAACAAAGAATGTGGCAACAGCAGGGAAGTGTCTTTTTTAAGAAACGGTGATGCTTCTAATAACAAGGGCATTGAATATTGTAACAAATGGCTTCATAACCCATTAAATTGGGTGACATTGTGCAGAAGCAAGCTAACAGTAATTTGTGATTATTTTGAGAATCTCTTGGGATACTATCATAATCTACAAACAGACAATGTTTTTTAAATGAATCATTACAAAATTAAAAAAAAAAGTGCCTAAGGGGCTGAGACTATGGAAATATCCCAATGTGTTTTGAAGGGATCTGTTTTTCATATACAATTATTGGAAGTTTTCAACTGTATTGGTATGGAATATATTGACCTTATTGTAAAAAATAATGTTCATGTTTGAGTAAATTAGAAGTTTACATTAATTGTCCATATAATTAAATCTGTACAGATATATTATTTGACCAGCTTTCTCACCAACTTAAGAGATTTTTTACAAGACAGATAGGATAAATGATATCAACCACTTAAGAAAAGTAAAAAAAAAATGTTAGGGACAAAACTTCTTATGACAAGAGGGAAGTTTACCCTGATTGGAGGGGACATTTTGAGCCCTGTTAAAACACAACAAATTCCAATGAATGTGTCAGAGTTATAGAACATGATTATTTGGATAATATTTTTTTGGAATACCCACCCCTGGAGGTGTATCCATCTGCACCAATAGGCCTGAGGAAATCCTCCAGATTGATAGTCTTTCCTATGAATCTGTGATCTTTCTTATACCCACATTTTCCAGTTCTTATTTATATTTTTCTATTTACCACCAATTCTGGAAAAAAAACTTGGTGAAGGGTCAATTTGTCAGAAATTCCAGACTTCTTTCAGAAGAAAATAAATTTATTAGTGAATTTGTTAAATGAAATAACATGTTTTTGTAAAGGGGCAATCCCAACAAATTAATTTGTGATATGACAATATCATTAAAGATGGTAGGAGCAACAAATATGCATCTATTTTGAGGGAGGTCACTGATTTAAATATTAAAGTTAGGAACACTGGCAATTGTTTTGAGAAGGCTATGGTTTTACCATTCTTTAATCTCAGTGAGCAGGTTAAAAGTCTTATTTTAGGAATTGTAATTTAAGGATTTTGGGGGAATGTCTTATCTCAATTGTGCACCACAAAATGTGTTTGTAAAACAGGTAAGAATATAAAAAGTACAGTTGAAAGATTAGAAAATAAAATGGCAAAACGCAGATCAATCCAAAAACGATTTAATATAAACGTTAGCACTTTCATGCACCACACCTTAGTGCACTTCTTCAGACAGAACAGCATTAAAAACAACCTCAAATAAATAGTTTGCCCTGTTAAAAAACCATAATTAATGATTAACAAATAATTAGTGCAATTAAAAAACTTACCTTAACTTTTAAAGCAACATTCTATTCTAAACAAATCTCATCAAACATATATATATATATATATATATATATATATATATATATATATATGGATCTATCTTACTACGTCGACATGTCAAAACGCCGACAACAAAATCACCGACACCACATAACCGACATTTCACAAACACGAAACCTCACATGCCCGACACACCATAATCCCGACAAGCAACAAACAAAACAAATCCCCGGTCCAAAAAGCACACACACAACACAAGCACACCAAAATCCTTACAAACCAACACTAAACCTCACATACACAACTACCTACAACCTTAACCCAAACCCTAACCCTAAGGTCCGCCACTATCGCACACTCACCTAACCCGCCGCCTAACCCTAACTCACTTAACCCGCCCCTAACCCACAAACTATCACAGTCGCACACTTACCTAGCCAGCGCCCCTAACCCTAACTCACTTAACCGCCCCTAACCCACAAACTATCACAGTCGACACTTACCTAGCCCGCTCTAACCCTAACTCACTTAACCCGCTAACCCACAAACTATCACAGTCGACACTGACCTAGCCCAGCGCTAACCCTAACTCACTTAACCCGCCTAACCCACAAACTATCACAGTCGACACTTACCTTACTGCACCCTAACGTCCGTCACTACCGATACATACACAGCCTTTTCCCATGTCGATGTTCTCAGCGCCGGGTTTTGATCCGCCGGTCTTCTCCGTTGATCTTCTGGCCGGTGTTCTCACTGTCGGCGTTCTGACTTGTCGACGTAGTAAGATAGACCCATATATATATATATAGATATATATATATATGCAACAAACAAAGTTCCATTCTATTTGCAATTAATTAATTTAAATGCAGTTTAACTTCAATTTCAATCATGTAAAACTAAATAAATTATTTGACCACATATACAATATTATAAGTTAATGACACTTAAAGCTGGAAGAACAAGAACTATTATGGCAACTTAAAACTAATGCCTATGTATACCCAGGCATTAATGATGTTTGTTCAATCAAGTGTTTACTTAAACTGAAAGCTTTAGAACGTTAAATGTATTCCAGTTTATTTTGTCATTAACTTATAATATTGTATATGTGGTCAAGTAATTTATTTAGTTTTACATGATTGAAATTGAAGTTAAACTGCATTTAAATTAATTAATTGCAAATAGAATGGAACTTTGTTTGTTGTATATATATATATATATATATATATATATATATTTGATGAGATTTGACAACTAGCTGCCTTAGTTAAAAACCTTTTGCCAGGAGATTTTGGCTCTAAACAAACAACGACCTTAAAGACGCATTCACTGTCAGTAAGTGACAATATAGGCAGTCAACGTATATGTGCAGCACAGAAAGACTTTGAAGGGGATATGGTAGAGCAACGAAAGGAATTGAATGTTAAAACCTTGCATAGCAACCCCATTATATTTACACATGACAGTGAAGGTGAGCCATTTAATGACAGTCTTGACATTCCAAATGGGCAAAAGGTTATTAACCAAAGTAAAATCAATTCACTGGATATGTCAGTCCCATTATCCAGTAATCATGTCAATATTTCAGATTTTACTTTTGATTTCTCGTTATATGACATTGACTTAGAAGCCAAAAGAACAGGCACCAAACCTAAACGAGTACTACCAACAAAAACTTATTCAGCGGTTGCTGAACAGAACATTAATGATAGTAAAGGAACAACACGACAACGCAAGTCTACACAACCCTCTAATGTTTGCCTCGAGGAACATTCAAAGGAGAATCGGTTTAATCAATTTTTGACATTTAATTGTGACTTTGACCATAAAGAAGTAAGGAATTTCATTGCCAACAAACAAGCTGATGCTATAGAAGAGAAAGGGAGTCTGAAAACTATGATATATACACTGGGAAAAAAATTAAAGACTATTAATGGACTAAAAATAGATAATGTATATTTATTAAATTGTATAGAGAATAAGATTGTCCCCATGGGGCTCAGATTTTTTAAGGTACCCATGGGTTTAGAACTGACTAATACTGGTAAACAAGAATTCAACATGTTATTTGATGAGTGTGGAATGAATTATATGAGATTACTAATTAAATATAATGATGAGAGACTAAGCATGTTGATACAAGAAGCTGACAAACTTAATATCTGTATCATGAATGATTTATTATTTAATGAATGGGAGAAATTATATAACAAACAATTTGTGGAAGCTGAGAAATGGGTAGGCAAAATTTACCAACGGAAACAAAATAAATTGATAAGGGACAGAGACCAATATAATAAAAATACAGCTTATAACTGGCCCAGCCACCCGAAGGATGACCCACAAATTTATACAACTTATAATAAATATAAATATAATAACAAATATAGTAATGATATGCAGCAGGTACAACATGGACCTAGAAGACAGTATATGGAACAGGATTTTCAGAGAAACCCAAGATATCCAGGTCAACCATATCAGAGAACTTATCAGAAAGGGAATTTTTACAGGAAAAAGAACTACAACCAGTATTAACAGACAAAGAAACAATTTCCCTATTAAGGAGTGAAAGTAATAATGGGAAGCATGATAAAATCAAATTTTATAAAATTTTTGATAAAGTTAATGAACAATGTAATAGTATTAATAGTAGGGATCAAGTGTCTGAAGATAGCAATCAAATTAACATCAAAGGGAATATTTATTCTTATAATAATTTTAACATATATAATTATTCCAATGTATCTATTAAAATTGTCCATTTTTTATTATTTGAAAAAGGTATGAAATTCATACCAAATCCTAAATTTAATCTTACAGAAACATTAATTGATTTCAAGAAATATATTAGGAAAATAAACTTAGATATATTTTTGGAATATGTACCTAAGAATGATTATAAATTAGAAAGTAAGAAGGATAAAAATCAAATAAATACGAGTAGTAAGTTTACACCACCCAATCACCCTATTTTGGATGTATTTGACAAGATAGTTACAAGAGAAATATATCAGGGATACAATCACTTGAATCAAGAGACAAATATTAAAAACTTATCAAGTGAGGAATTACAATTACTTTATGAGATTAAACATGACAGTGATTTAAGAATAATGAAACCTGACAAAGGGGGAGGTATAGTATTATATGACAATATACAGTATATAAAGAAAATATATGATATACTATATTTAACTGGGAATTATGAGACAATTTCATTAAACGAATTAAATATAGCATATCAGCGTATAGATTCATATATAGAAGAATACCTATTAGAAGGTAGGATTACTAATGAAACTTACAAGTATATTAAGGTAAAATTTCCTAAGGTAGCTACTTTGGTAGGTATTCCTAAAGTGCATAAAGATACGGCTGACCCCCCCTTTAGACCAATTATATCTGGTAGTCAGTCAAAAACATTTCCAATGGGTAAATATATAGATATAAAGCTAAAGGATATGTACATGTCGATTAAACATATGGTGAAAGATTCATGGATCTTTCTATCTAAGTATCCAGTCAAATCAATATTAAACAGTGACAGTATAATAGTTACTATTGATGTTATTGACCTATTTTCCTGCATACCCAAACAAGAAGGACTAGAAGCCTTTAATAGTAGTCTAATGAGACATAGTAATCTAGACTGGGATGAAATAGGCTTATTAGTAGAAATGATGTCAATTATATTGGACAACAACTTCATTTATTTTGAGGGAGAATATTTTAAGCAGACCAGGGGAGTGGCTATGGGGGCAGCCTGTGCCCCAATATTCGCTAACCTGGTGATGCTGTATTGGGAAGATGCCATACTATTCCCCAGTAAATATACCCAATATATTAAATATTATTCCAGATTTCTGGATGATATATACATCATATGGGAAGGTGACCAAACCAATTTGTTTCTTTTTATAGATTTTTTGAATAACAGTAATGATTACTTAAAATTCACATATTCCTATAACAATAAAGGCTTACCATATTTGGATACATATATTTACCATGATCAAGGCAAAATTTATTCAAAAATATATAGAAAAAGTACATTTTCTAATAGCTATTTGGATTACTCCAGTTGTCATCCCAATAAAGTGAAATACAACGTATTTAAAGGACAATGCATTCGAGCAGCTCGAATGGTATCAGACTATGATGAGATGAAAAAAGAATTAAACCTTATTAAAATATTATTTGCACAAAGAGGATACCCTAATGATATGATGAATGAAATTATTAAATATGTTATAGGACAATGGAATACCAAATATGTACCTTTATTGGGAGCAGATATTACTTCCAACAACAATATATTTACTAATAACATTTCAGATTCTAAGTATGATAGAGTATGTATCCTACAATGTTTTAATGGTGTGGATAAAATCAAAAGTATTATTTATAAATTCTGGCATTTAATTAGTACTGATATCAATTTGGTTAGAATACTAGGTACTAAGCCAAGATTTGTTTTTAAAATGGGAAGAAATATGAAAAGCCTATTACAATATAAAAATATAGATAGGAAAAGAAATATCACATATAATAGCAACAAAAGCAGGAAATGTGGATCATGCAATCAATGTAGTTACATGTCACAGAATAATAAAATAATATTACAGAATGGATATAAAACCATTATACAAGCTAAACAAGGAAATTGTAATACTAAAATGGTGATATATTTAGCTAAATGTGAGATCTGTCCAAGTTTCTATGTTGGAAGAACAGAAAGATGTATAAAGAAACGTATATATGACCATATATATAGCATTAGAACTAAGGACACTATGAATGCTTTATACCGACATGTGCATAATAAAGGGAACGAACACCAATTCAAGTTTAGTATACTTGACATTATAGAAATAGATCCAAGAGGTGGTGATTTTAAGAGTATACTGGCATATAAGGAGACTTGGTGGCAAATATGGTTGGATGCCACCACTCCACCTGGATTAAATGATAGTATATCAATAAAATCTCTACTATAGTATTTATAACTGACTATATATTATAGCCAACTCTTAGGTATTTTCTAAGTATTTCTTAGACATTGTTTAGACATTTTTTGATAGACATTTTTACTATGACATTTTTACAGTGATTTTAAATGATTTTAGTTGTGTATGTGTATTGTATATTATATGTTAGGAACTGCATAATCTATTACATATTATATTGTATATTGTTATTAATTTTATTCAACATGCATTTAACTATTTATATAGTATTATATAGTATTGTGTATATACCTATAGATAGTTTATTTCCAGTATAGACTTCCTAATTATACTCTTAGACAGTCTAACTGTTTATAAGCTTGTTTTAGACAGTCTGTTATAGTATCAGATTCAGATTATATTAGGCACTTTATATTAATTAAAATATTTTTATAAAAATATTTTTAAAAAAATATTCTTAATTATATTAAATTATATTATTTTTAACAAATGGTCAAGCTACATAGGGATATTTATATATTATTAATTAAGTGGTTTTGACAGTTTATAATAGGATATGATGCATATTATGCATATACTAGATATGTATGCATACATGTATTAAATGGATAGTATAACTTTAAGGAGAATGAATTTGGCGCCAATGAAGTTATTTAAATAAACGCAACATTGTTATGTCTCAGTTCTGATGAAGGCCAACTGCTTTGGCTGAAAGCGCTAAGCTGAGTTCGCATCCTTTTGGAATTATACATGTTTCGTAGTTTTATGTGCGTGTAGTATCCTTTCGAATTTATACATGTTTTGAAGTTTAATGTGCGTGTAGTATCGTATTGTATGTATTGGTTGTTGCCAACCCGTTTACTTGTTTTACGTCGTTTTCGATAATAAACTGTGGAATTATATCGTGGCAGTTGTGGGCACTTATTGGTGGAACCGAAGCTTTGTTTACTTAAACTGAAAGCTTTAGAACGTTAAATGTATTCCAGTTTATTTTGTCATTAACTTATAATATTGTATATGTGGTCAAGTAATTTATTTAGTTTTACATGATTGAAATTGAAGTTAAACTGCATTTAAATTAATTAATTGCAAATAGAATGGAACTTTGTTTGTTGTATATATATATATATATATATATATATATATATATATATATATATATATATATATATATATGTTTGATGAGATTTGTTTAGAATAGAATGTTGCTTTAAAAGTTAGGGTAAGTTTTTTAATTGCACTAATTATTTGTTAATCATTGATTATGGTTTTTTAACAGGGCAACCTATTTATTTGAGGTTGTTTTTAATGCTGTTCTATCTGAAGAAGTGCACTAAGGTATGGTGCATGAAAGCGCTAACGTTTATATTAAATTGTTTTTGGATTGATCTGCGTTTTGCCATTTTATTTTCTTTTTCTCAGTTTGGTGTTTTACGTGTTTTATAGTTAAAAGATTAGTTAAGCATGGGCAACAGTATTGCAGGTTGAATTGTGCTGCATGTTCATAGTGTCATTTTATTTCTGACAGTTCCAATATAACTATTAGATCTTACCCAAGAAACATTAAAAACAATTGCATTTATATACTAAAAATATATATAGCTACATATTGCATACTTATATATTTTTAGGTTATATATATTTATTGTGATATTTAATGTATGGTGGTACACCCATTTTTTGATTAATTGAAAATTGGTCAATATTTTTTATTAGTTAGATTATTTCATGTGACTAATTACTATAGTTTTATAAGACTGCACTTTTTAGACATTTTTCATCTGACAAACTCCTTACTTTTGGGATGAAAGCACTTATGGTTTTATGTGATTAAACTTCTCTGCAGTATGATATCTCTGTTGTTTTATTTTTATTTATTTATTTAACATTTGTTTACCAGGAAAGTCTGACTTGGAATGAGCCAATTTTCAGCACAGGCTTGAGGAGAAACACTCAATATGCATGTCCTTGTGACATGGGAGGAAACCAGAGTACCCAGAGGAAACCCACATGAATGCAGGGAGAAAATGCAGACTCCACACAGAAGGCACCCCAGCTGATAATCAATCCAGAGAATCTCTTGCTGTGAGGTGACAATACTAGCTGCTATTGCCACTGTGCCATTTTTGTATTTACTTCTCTGGGTCCTGGTTTTACATTGTATGGAGCACATTGTGCCACACACAGTGATCCATATAAAAGGGAGTCATGTTCATAGATGTGTAAATGTCACATCAAAGGCTGACATAGGATGCTCAGTATCGTATATGGCGATAGTGTGAATGTTGCCCATGGATGCAATGAGGTGCCTTAGTCTTGTGAAAGACACTTTCCTATGCACACAGTGGTGCATATAAAAGTGCATTCCAGTGTGCCTTTGAGGTGTAATGAGTGTTGTGGAAGAGAAGTCTGGCACAAGGTTTGAGTCAAATGTGTATCCCCATACAACAGCATGGCAACTGCACATGCCTTTTCTGTAGAGGTTATGTATATGGGACCTGCAAATGTGTAAAATATATTAAGAAAAACAGCCTGGATATGGTATAGCATTATCAGCATTTTCCAATAATAACAGAAGTTTTTTTCTTATGATCCCCACATCTGTAAAGGACAAGCACAGAACAAAAATTGTTACCACATAAACCAGCGCTACAACTACATTAATAAAAGTATATGTACAATATCAGTATTCATGCAGGGTAGACAGACAAACTGCAGCCTCCCTGCCCCACACAAGCTGGAGAAGCTTCAGGCACCTGCATGGCATTGCAGAGCATCTCCTCTGACATTATTCCCCAGGCACAGTCTGCTGCCTTTAGCTATTGTGGTGAAACAGTTGTGTCAGGTTAGGAAGGTATCAGCAAATGCATAGAAGTGTTTTTTGCAGTCCCCCCTTACTGAAGCATTTTTCCTGGAGCCATTACAGTCTTAAACAGAAACACTGCATGTTACAAATAACTAGTTTGCTGTGTAAGTGTCCAAGATAACTAGTAGGTTGACCTGTAAACATGTACAGATGTTTGGACTACCCACCGTAGCTTCCACTGTTTGCTTGTGCTGCCATGCACAGCACAGCTCAAGAAAAGGGAGTGGCAGCCATCATATACATCAATGCTATCTGAGTGCCTAAGTCACCATTGGTCACCACATTTCTCTCATTTTACAGAAAGAACACAGTTCCAAGGACAATGACTAGTGTTCATGTCCGAAGCCAGTACATGTATCGATATAAACAGTAACTGAAATTATCTATAACTACATTTTTTTATTGGGCTATACAGCTCTACATATGGTGGTCCTCCAAAAACTTAGAAGATTCTGTAGCTGTTAGTCACAGGGTTGTGAAGATGTTATGTGCTTTCAGTTGTCAGAGTGGCAACATTTGCTGGCAGACAATGTAGAAATGCCAAGAAGAAAAATGGTAATGGATAGAAAATATTTTCCTTGCATCCCAAAAGTTAACTAAGGTGTTTAGATGGATGCTATGACATTTTCAGTTCTCAAATGCCTATTTGAAAAGGAACTTTTCACTTAGTCATTATTAGTGTGTGTAGAAGCTAAGGGTGACTCAAATAATCAAACCTGTATGATTAAATGGAAATCAGTACAAAAGACCACAACAAACGTATTTCTGGAACTGTTGATATATTATGAGGGACAAATGATAATGTGCACTAATTCGATTGATAATTGTAGTTTAACTTCTCAAACATTTATTGACCACTATGAAATCACTATGAATATAAAATAATTTTATTACAATATTTGCAAGAAATGAGAAAGATTTGGAAAAGAGAAAAATAAGAGCATTTAAGAGGGATGTGACTGATTATGAAAATTGGATAGTTTACTCTGGTGTACAAACAAAGCTGTTAGATTTGTGCATTCATCTGATAAAACACATCAGCCAAATAAATTTAAAATGAATAAGGCAGTTCATGTTTGAAAATTTCTGCTGATGATTCTAATTATCAAGATTTTTCATCTACTACAGTTACAAATTGTGATTCAGCTCATGGCTCACAATTTAATAAATGTACCAATAATACTGCTAATCCTTTAGGAGTGCTGTAGGAAACAAATCCGGCCAACTGAAATGTTGCAATGCTTTGAAAGAACATGCCTAAATAAATATTGATAACAATGTGAAATTAATAATGCTGTGACTCTAAATATATTTTGCAGATGACTAAATTAAAGTTATAGATAAAGGTTTGGGTTTTGTTCTTAAGTATTATGTTGCAGAATTTAATTTGGTATCAGATATTCAAAATGCCATTGTTTATTTGATTTAAAGTACTGGTATGCTACTTAAAATAATGGTTTATAAGATTATGTTTATGATTCTTTTAAATTCAGAAAATCTAAATTTCAACCACCTGGTGAGACAATTTGAGAATGAAATTTTGAGACATATGTGTGTACCTGGATAATTTAATAGTAATTTAACAAATATGTAGAGAAAAAAACACTTCTTAATTTAGGTATTAATAATCAGTCTACTTCCTCAATGGCAGACAAGGAAGGTGTAAGAATAGATTTGGATTCAGTTACTTAAGATAAAAAAGTTAGAAGACAACTTAATGATGTCTCATGCAATATGAAAATGTACATTTACTCCATGACAGAGTTCAATGGATTGATTTATTTCTAAAACATATCATTAAATGGTGTTATTACAAATGCTCTCCTGTGGGAATTAACAGCTTGAAATACATAAAGTACAGAGGATTTATATTGTATCCCAAATCCTTAAATCAACAGGGCATATAGCACATCACCCATTTATATATATGTATATAAAGCAGACTGCCTCATGGAGCACATTTTGATATAATTAGAATAGAAAGTAAAATGTGCTTCTGGAGTTGATCAGATTAATGGAGGATATTTTTATAAATAGTTCAAAATATGGTCACTATGGACATCCAATTATAGGCTGATGCATTTCTGCTTGATAGGGGACTGTCCTATGAATCATCACTGGTTGTTTTACTAGTGAGTTTCCTTTCAAAAAAGCAATATCACTCTGAGTTTTACTGCAATTTATTCTGTTTTGTCGGTCACTGGATCATTTAAAAATTTTCCCCATTAATTTGACCATGGATTTGGTATATATAGTTTTAAGGGGGTAGTGAGGTGCAGAATATTTTTTTCTGTTTTAATAGCTTTTTTTTCCCATTGTGCATTGTATTTTTCAATAAAAAGTGAGTTGAAAAAATATTTTATGATGGTCAGTAGGTAAATATTAGAAGGTCAGTATATATCAAAGTCATTTGACAGTCTATTTACTTCAAAATTAGATTTAGTTTTAAATATGAATTTATTTGGTCACATTATACTTTTATGAATGCTAATATTGTAGATAAAGTATCATTCTTGACTTTCTAGTCAAACATTTCTTATGCTGCTATCAGTAGATGTCAAATGTCAGATGGTTAAATGGTTTTCCATTTTGTGAGGTATGGGTCTGTGAAGGTAAGTTGAAATTTGCTGGTTAGGGATAATGTAAGGAATAGGTAAGTCTATATAGTTGGTATGTGTGTGTGTGTGCATTTCTTCTTTAGAGTTAGGTTTAAGTCAGGCAATACTATCCATGTTTATGTGGAGTGATGTGCATCTCTTCCTGTTGCATTTATTGGTACTGTTAGGGGAAAGGTGTTTTGAAAGTGAACACTTTGGGCTGGGCTCAGGAGTAGTACCAGCACTAGTTTAGGGTTAGCACAGATGAGTAAGGTGAGATAGGGGTGAGAGGCCAAACTGTAAATTAGATTAAATGATCTCTACAAGTGAAAAATATACATGGACAACAAATCAGCATGATGTTTTGCTTGTAAAAATATTCACACTGTGTAAAGGTCTGTAAGACAGAACATTTTATATCGGAACACTTAAAGGCCATTTAAAATTAAACATCTGATTGCATGCAGTACAGATTGGATGATATACGTAGTGGTTTGTTATTGCAGTTCTATATTTTACAGACCTCTAGAGTCTGGGAGCAAATGATTTCTGTAAATATTAGTGACATCAGTTGTAAAAGTAAATGTTTTTTTAGTTAGACATATGCAGACACATCCACATGCATTATACACTGGTGCAGGGACTGATAAAGTAATGACTGATGGTGTCCATAAGAATAAATGTTGTAGACAAAAAAAAAAAAGATTTTGAGTGGAGGGAGCACTGTACATATGTTGCTTAAATGATTTTTTTTTTTGTTGTTTTATATAAGAAAATTGCCAAAGATATTCATCGTTTGGCTTTTCTTTCTTCTTTACATTAGCTGGAAATGTATATATGCTCTTTTTAATAGCAACACATAGCCATTTTTAACATGGCTGATGTATTTTGTTTTCACATAGGTTTATTTAATATTGTTAAATTAAGTAGTGGGTAATGTTACTTTAACTATTTTTGAATAATTAAAAGCTGGAATACATTTAGTAGTTCAGGTACCTAGGTTGTGAGACATTTCCCTGTGTTACATTTGGTTAGGGACACATGACTTAAGTGACTTTCAGCTGCAAAGAAATATGGCTGTTATGAATTCTCTGTGGGCAAGAAGAGGCACACACTGCCATGCCCATAGCTTTAATAATGAAGTACATGGGGCAGGAGATTTAATGAGTGTTGTACTCAGTGTACAGCACATGCTTATATAACTATAACATGTAGAAGTGTACTACAGGATGGAGGAAATCTTGCATGCTATTGTAGTCACATTTGTGCTTCATTATTCATTTTAGGTAATGTTCCATAGACACTGTAAAGGGGATAATGGTCAATACACACCAATTATGAAGGCAGAGTCCATTGTGCATTGCATTTTACTGTCACTGACATGGCTATTGGTCAACCTGCTGCTGATGCCTGCCATACTGCCTGATGCCTCATTTTGTTGGGGCCATGGAAATTATTTTCCTCCTGTGCATTTAATTGTTGAAGTTGTGGGTATGGAATCACATTATTCTCTTTGCCACAAGGGAATTCCAAACAGCCATATTTCTCTGCAGCTGAAAGTCACTTGCCATGTGGCCGCAACCAAATTTAGTCTTGAACCCATTTATTACAAACATTTTAATTAGATGGCATTGTGAGTCAATTTATTTAGATTTGTTCATTTCAACTTCATGCTGGACATTGATCTGAGTCAATTATTCTGATACTTAACCTGAGTTATATTTTGTGTGTGTGTGTGTGTATTTATATATATATATATATATATATATATATATATATATATATATATATGTGTGTGTGTGTGTGTGTGTGTGTGTGTGTGTGTGTCGGGGGTGTGTGTGTGTGTCGGGGTGTATTTATATATGTGTGTGTCTATATATATATATATATATATATATATATATATATATATACACATGCATGTGTATTCATAATTTTAATTAGACTTTCTGAATTAAACAACAGACAAGGCATTTTCCTTTTGGTTTATAGATGGATAAATTGATAGACATTCAAAAGTAGTTACATGTTCAGTTTTCTTGCATATTTGATTTTGCCAAATAGAGGGAAACATGCATGCATTTGTTTACATTGTTTTTATATAGGACTAATGGATAAGGTCTTTTTAAAAGCAGTCATTTAGTATTAGGCAAAGAAATGGAAGATTATAGGTTTCCAAACTTTACAATAAGTGTGAATAATGTCTAATGGAAAGTTTGAGAGGTATTTTATCTTTTTCAGCAAACTAGGAATATATTATTCCATGGCAGAATGTTTTAAAGTTATATCATTAAGTAACTTTGTATTTGTTTCAAATGTTTTGCCCATAGCTGAAGATTTTATATTGTTATATATAAAGGGTATAATAAGTTCTGTACATAAATGCAATTTCATCATACCTGTGTTATTTCTCTCTTATGTAAATGTCTGATTTTAAATGCATTTATATTAATATTAATAGATTGAATAATCCAGTAAAGAGTGGAGTCTGTTCAAATACTAGCAATTATATAAAGCTCAAATACTATTTCTACAGGAAACACATTTACTTAATAAAGATGCAAATAAACTTTCATTAAAGAATTATTTGATTTTTCCAGGTTCTGGCTTTGAGCTAAAAGAAGAGGCACCCTTATTGTATGGAAGAATTCACCAGTGATGCCTGAAGTAAATAATACCCATGTTGATAAAAATGGTATATTAAGTATAGTTATAACTGAATGGGACATAAAACTATGTTCATTGGTGAATCAAGTCTTATTGGATTCCAAGGGTTGGAGCTAAAGATTCAAAAAACTACTTAGATACTATAGCCCATTACATAAAAAGTGAACTCATAATGGCTGGTGATTTTAATTGTATTTTATCAGACAAAGATTCACTGCAGATAGAAAGCTGATAATCAAATCTTCAGCCAAACACTTAACAAATTTTGTAAATCTAATGAATTTAAAGGATACATAGGAGCTAAGGAAAACAAACTCACTTCAATTTACCCATTATTCATATAGATGTGGAAGACAAACAAATATCAATGACATTTTTGTCACAAATAATCTATCACATATCAGACAAGTTTCAATAGTTTCATATCCATTTTCAGACCATAATGCTATAATTTTAATATTAATTTTAAAACTGACAATTTAATACATCACAGAAGATTGCCAGAATACTTTATTAAAATAAAAGGATTCAAACATTGGTGTGTTAAAGAGACAAAAATTTCCTAGAAATAAACATGGATGGTGAAGTGTCTGACATTGTTCTGTGTGATTCACTAAAAACTTAAAAAAAACAAAGGCAAAGGTGCACTCCAACAAAAACTTTGTATGTAAGCGCTTTCAAACACTATAAGTAAGTGAACTTCATCATAAAAAGTTTTTATTGTTTTTGATTCACTAAAAACTTACTTAAATAGAAAAGTTAAATGCTGGTATATTAGTAAAACAAGAGAATGGGACAAAGAATTGGACAAACTACAGGCCAAACTAGACACTCTAAAGTTAAGTCTAAAACCAAATGACACTATCAGTCAGTCTGAACTAAAAATTTTACAAAATCTGTTGAAATTCTAAATCATAAAGGTTTAATAAACCTGGAAAAACTTATATTTCAGGCATATTCAGAAAACCCTTTAAGCTTGCATAAACTTGCTCTTAAATCAAAGAAAATTAATAAATCAAATCAAAGAAATTCTAACACATATAAATAATAAAAAAGAAAGAATAGTTATGAAAGGTACTCGAGTGCTTTTTGAAATATTTTATGAATATAAATAATAATACAAAAAAACTAAAAAATTGTGATATAGGTGAATTATCTAAGGGAAAATATAAATAATAAATTACAAGTGAACAAATAAAAAATGATAGACGATTCACTTTAACAGAAATAAAAGATCAAATAAAAAAGTTAAAAAATAATAAGGTGCCGAGCTTTGGTGCTTATACCCGAAGTATATAAAATACTACCAGATGATGCAGTTAAAGTATTAGATAATATCTATAAAGAAATAAAAACAACTGCTGAAGTTCCCCATCATGGAAATATTCTCTCATATCACCTAATTTATAACAAGATAAGATCTTAAAAAGTGTTCATCATACAGACACATTTCACTTTTATATGTGGACTGTAACATGTTCATGTCCATTTTAGTTAACATTATTAATCTACTTATACCTAAACTAATTAACAATGATCAAATGTGTTTATTTTAAATAGGAAACTGTGGGATAATATAATAAGAATACATACATTAATAGATTATGCAAATAAAAATAAAAAAGCTTTCTATTATTAGTCTTGATTTAGATAAGGCTTTTGACTCAGTTGATTGGTCATACCCATTTAAATCACTTAAAGTGTATAATTTCTCACCTGAGCTAATTGCATTCATTTCTAATTTATGCAATACCTCTTGTTCTTATATTAAAATAGGTTATATTCTTTCTAATTCTTTTAAATTACAAAAAGGCACACAACAATAGTGTCCATTATCACCTTTGCTTTTTGCATTAGCTATAGAACCCTGTGCTAATAGTATTGCATCCAATAAGAATATTCATGGTATCAAAATAAAAGAAGATTTTGAACTAAAGATTTATCTGTTTGCTGATATTTTACTAACAGTAGGAAATATAGAAAATGCACTAGAACATATATTTAGTTCTATGAATCAGTTTGAAAAAATCTTGGACTTAAGGTTCAGTCTTAATAAACCAAGTACATATTAATTAATAAAACATTAAAAAGTTCATACAAAAATATTCTAACTTCAATTGGAATAGCAATCAAATGAAATACCTTGGCACAACCAGTATGTCTAATAGTAAATAAATGATACAAACAAACCTTCAACAGGTTTTTGATAAAATTTTAAATTTACTCACAAATTTGAACACATTCTTTTTTACCATGGAACAACATTGAATGCTTATTAAGATGATAATTCTCCATAAAATATTGTTTGTCTTACAATCTTTTACTATCACCACACAAAAAAAAAAAAGATGAAGAAGATGAAGAGAAGTCTACTTAATTTTTTTGGCATCCTAATAAACCAAGAGTTTCTTTTGATTGGCTCAGAAAAGGTTGGGATAATGTTGGAATCAGATTCCCTTATATTCAATTGCATGCTACTTCAACAATTGTAAAAGTTACAACATTGTGGATAAATTCATCTTATGATTTCAAATGGAAAAAATACATCAACAAATATTATTAGTAAATAGTAACTATATCAGAACTTGTCACAAACAATTAGTATCCAAACGTTTTATCTGGTTATTAAAATATTTTTGTGTAAATGGTATTACACCCTCTTCTCAAATTCCTTATTTAAATAACATTGTATTAAAGACTTAATATTTTCTATGTTTCCAACTGGATATACAAATGACTGCTTAGAAACACATAACTCCAACAAAATGCTAGTATTGAGAAAATAAAGTAATGTTATTTTTTGGCATCTAATTTTAAATGTTATGAGAACTGGTTCATTTTACAAATATTTAGAGACTTTTTGAACACAAAGGTAAATAAGGTATTTGACCTAGAAAAGAAATAATTCCCCAAATTATTGCAATTTTTAATAAATATCAGTAATAATGCAATGAAAAATAAATCATATCTGTCACAAATTTATAAAATTCTTAAGTTAGATTTCACATATTTAGACAATTCCTATTGAACATACTCCTCAAATATTAATAATGAAGACTTCTGTGAAGAATATAAGAAATCAATATTAAAATCTACACATAAAACTACATGTTCATTATATTGGAAAATTTTCACTTTGAAATTTTTACACAGAGCTTTTGTCACTCCTAACAAAATTACAATTTTGTATAAATCAAATAGAATTGAATGCTGTAGATGTGATTCTGAAATAATAGCTGATTGGATGCATATGGTATATGAACGTGAAATCATCTCAGCTTTTTGGAAAGAACTTAATAACTTTATTAAAGCTCCATCGTCAGATAGATGTAATATTTCTAAATCTTTAGTATTATTTAATGCTCTGATTCCCGAGATAATTTCTAAAACCCAAGTGCCTCTTCTCAGGTCTATTCTTGCTATAGCCAGAAAAGTAATTACTAAAAATTGGAAAAGTAAACTTACCCCCCTCTAGTGTTAAATTTATTAGTATGGCAAAAATTGCTTGCAGTACTGAATTGCATACTATAAAGATGAGATCTTCTAATATTGCACATTCATATAAATCTTGGCTTAAACTTAAAAACTTGATTGAAAAATATTTATTGTTGTGAATGTGTAACTTTGATGTATTGTGTGATGTCCACCACTGTTGCCTATATTTGATGAGCACCACTATGTGTCATCTCCACGCTGGGCCAGTATTCAAGCAGCCTAAACCCTCACCACTGACATTGTAGAGGGGTGTGCACTTGGAAAACAAATGGATACACTCAGTATTTCCAGATGCAGACCTCTCCCTTAAGGGTATACAGGGAATGCACTCAGTCTGGAGTCTGGATGTCTCTATGTCTGTCCCCTCCAGATCCCCAATAAGACTCCCCACTGCTACAGCTGTAGCGTAAGGTCCTCAGTCAAGTGACCAAGCTAAGTCCTCCAGTACCATGTCTGTAAACCCCATGCTCATGTCCCTGTTCCTATCCCAAGAAGCTGATACACACACCCTGAGAGATTCGATTTTTCACAAATACATGCACCTGGGAAAGGCTGGCACCAGTGTACCTGCTGTGTCCCCTTCTGCCCAGAGTATAAGGTAGCTATCACTGCCAACAGACACTTCTCAATCAGTTACTCTAAGGTCCTTAACAAAGGTTGTCCAATTATACTGTGTAATATTAATACTAATGCAAATGGTAGTAGTTCACCAAGATGGCTAGGTCTCCTGGAGTGGCCCACACAGTGTCACCAAATAATATAAGTACTATCAAAGATTAGATACTAAGCACCAGCTGCAATATATATATATATATATATATATATATATATATATATATATATAATAAAAGTAAATGAAAATATTGAATATATAGTCACAGTAAACTACAGAGTTCAAAACTCAAAAATATTGAAATTAACATTGAAGGACAGAATCATACAAGTAAAGTAAAACACACTCTGTACTAAGCTTCACTATATTCATGGCTGAATCTAGAAGAATTTACTGTTCCCTAATAACTTACTTGGGCAAGGCAAGGTAAAATACATGAGCAGTCTTTCTAGTCAGGCCCCATACAGAATACTAAAAATTCTGAGATTACTCCCTCTAAAATATAATATCCAAGATAACTTGCAGAATTACCTCATCTGGTCACCTGACTCTAGGGCCTCACAATATCTCCTTTTGAAGTTTGAGACAAAACAATACATATTTTCACTGAGCTTATGAACAAAGGCTTTGTCCCAGACGTATTGTCTCCACTCCTACTCAGCACTTTGGGGTGATGTTCAATGATTTAACAGCTCATTTACATTTCCTTTATTTTTCTTAAAAAAGGCAGCTGGTTAACCATTGCTGTGCCAGTGTCCTCTATCAAAACATATACATTTAATTCAGATACCATAATACATGTACATTTCAGCAGGGTGGACTGTTGGTACATTTTAATGCAACTAACACAAGTAAAGCTCACAAATACATTTTCAGCACAAGCATCTGTACAGATCAGTTTGATATACAAATGACATATAATTATTTACAAAATTCCAGCTAACTATGCTGGCACAAGTCATACATCCACTGTACTACTTCTCCCTGGCATGGCTGGCAGTACCTCCTATCATCACATATTTATCAGCTGTGGACCTATGTATATAGCTATTTGTTTGTTTTATAATTGATTTGTTTTATTGTTTTATAACCAAATTAAAAAAAGTGAAATATATATGAACAGGAAGGAAATGCTTTATTACAGGACTTCAAATATTATAGCAATAACCCACGCCTGGGTGTGGGTAATGCTGGATTTACCCACGGTTGGCGTGGTTTGGTCCCGAGGCGGCCGAGACCAAACAAAGACAACCGTGGGTAAATCCAGCATTACCCACACCCAGAAGTGGTTATTGTTATTATAATGACATTATTTAAGAAAAGAAATAATTACTTTTCTTAAATAATGGCATTGTATACGCCTCTTTGCTGCCCTTCCGCAGCTGTCTGGTGTTCCGGCAGTTCTGATGTACTGCGATGCCTACGCAGTACATCAGAGTTGGGAAAAAGCAACGGAGAACGCAAGATCTCCGTTGCTTTTCTCGCTATGTTAAATGGGTTTAACATAGACAGCTTTAAAATAAGCAACGGAGATCTCCGTTGCTTATTTTAAAGCTGTCTCGCCATGTTAAACTCATTTAACATAGCGAGACAGGTTTAAAGCAACGGAGATCGCAAGATCTCCGTTGTTTTACATTGTGTCGCTATGTTAAAGGAGTTTAACATAGCGATACAGTTTAAAAAGCAACAGAGATCTCCGTTGCTTTTTAAATCTGTGTCTATGTTAAACTCTTTTAACATAGCGAGATAGTATTTATACGGAAAAGTCCGGGCGACCGGACCTTTTTCCGTTAGTATATTGAGGGATTTACAACGGGCACGCTGGTTGGGCTGGCCAATCAGCGTGCACGTTTTAGAGTAGGCATTGTATAATAATGCTTTCATTATTCAAATTTTAAGAATGACTGGGGACTGAACATTATAGGCTATGTATGTATTTATTTATTTATTTAAATTTTATTTTCCAGGGTATACAGACAAAATTAGAAAAGCATTTAGTGTTAGACAGCAAATGTATATTAAAAAATCACATCTGTAAAATTCCATCATCGATGAATGGTAATATAAATAGTATCTACAATTATAATGTACTTTACTTACAAAATTCAAGATGCATTTTATGCAGAAAGTGAGGCGCCTGTTGCAATAACACAATTGCCTTTTGTCTAAATGGTAATGATTGCATAGTTGAGTGAATGTTACACAGACGTTGTTAGTAGATGGCAAAAGTTATATAGGTTCATAAGTTCATACTAGGCTATCTGCCCTAGGGCATTTACAAGCCTAGCCAGAGTGTGTTTAGCTTTCACCACCCATTTTAAATTAATTTTGCTATGCCCTTTTTCGTGGTTAGTATACTGTGCCTCTGTCTAACAGTGACACGGAAGTGATACCCAGGGTAAATCTATGATCTCCCATCCACTCATCAAGATTCCTCTTGAAGAGAGTCAATGAGGGACTCTGCCTAACCTGGACTGGGATTTTATTCCAGAGTGAAGGGATCCTCTGGGTTATGAATCTGTCCCTCCAGCATGTCCTATTTATTTCAGTGCTGAGGTTCAAGTCTCTCGAGCACGTAGCTTGATGGGATTTGGATTTTCTGAGGTGCAGCATGTCCATTAATTCCGGGTTGGACATGGCTATATACGTCAGGCACAGATTGCCTCTGAGCAGGTGGTATGCCAGTGAGTAGAGCTGGAGTTTCTTTATCCGGGCAGCATATGGCATCTGTTTGAGCCCTTTGATCCTCTTGGTGAGGTACTTTTGGAGTCTTTCCAGTTGCTGCAGGTGTCTGGTAAGGTACATCCCAAAAGGGGCATTGTACTCAATTATGGGCCTGATGAGGGATGAGTAAAGAGGCACAATGACCTCCCCTGATCTAGATGTGAATCCCTTCTTGATTAGGTGGGCTATATAAAATGTTTTTCTAACCACTTTGGCCATGTGGTTGTCGAATGAGAGATTGCTATCAACTTGGGTCCCCAGGTCCCTAATTACTTCTTCCGTACTTAATGGATTACCACCTATGTGGTAATTTGTGGGCACTTTGTTTTTGCCAAAGGGGATGACTATACACTTTTTGGCATTTAGCTTGAGGCCATGGCTCTGGCACCAGTTGTCTGTTTCTATGAGGCCCTTTTGTAGGATGTTTGTGTTGGCTGGAGAGTCGATTATGGCGCCCAGTTTGCAGTCATCTGCGAACTTGGTCAGCCACAGTCCTTCCGCGTTGGCCTGTACCTCCGAGAAATATATACCGAACAAGAGAGGTCCCAGGACTGAGCCTTGTGGGATGCCACTTGTAACTGGTTTGGAGTCTGACATGGCTCCAGCAATTCTAACCATGTGGGTTCTGTCCTTGAGCCAGTTTGCAACCCATCTAGTGACATAGGGGTTTATATTTAAGCTGGTGAGCTTATCTATAATGCCCAAGTGGGGTATTGTATCGAAGGCTTTTGTGAGGTCCAGGTAGGCTGTGTGGACCACCTTCCCTTTGTCAATGGCCTTGGTGACTGTTTTAAAGAAATCAACCAGGTTTAAGAGGCAGGATCTGTCCTTAACAAAGCCGAACTGGGTAGGATATCAAGCAAAAGATTATGTGATGTAGAAATGAAGATTGGTGCATTAGAACCTGCCATATGTAGGACAGTAAGAGTGCTCCTAGTAAGAAAATGAGAAAGAGTGAGACAGAGATGTAACTCAAGTTAGGTTTTATAACTGAATGAGAAGCAATGATATTTGGCTGATAAGAGGAGGTGGGCCTTTACTTGAGGCCTAAATTTTTGGTAAGATGAAGGTTGTCTGACTAGTTTAGCTGATAGTGGAGAGAAGGTCTGGTTGTACAAGCAAATCTTTTTAAAATACTGACACTTTAATTAATTCTGTATCAATTTTTTAATTATTTATTGGCTATGTGAAAGATAGGAATATTAAATGAAAATGAATATAAAGATGAATGAATTCTGAGTCAATGATGGTTTAAATGAATGAAGGAACTGTGTTTGATGCAATGGAATTTGGTCATGTAATAAATGCAAAATGCTATTTGAGTGTATGACAAACATCGATAGTGACAGAGAACAATGAAAAGTTACAAGTCTCACTTGCATTTTTGGCTTTGCTGTTCAAATAAAGTCAGTGTATGTTTAGTATACTTGTGTGCACACATCTAGAGATCCATGCATCTTAGGTGTTTGTGTGTGTGCGTGTGTGTGTGTGTGTGTGTGTGTGTGTGTGTGTGGGTGTGTGTGTGTGTGTGTGTGTGTGCGTGCGTGTGTGCTTGTGTGTGTGTGTCTGCCTGTGTGTGTGTCTGTCTGTCTGTGTCTGCTGAATTTCAGTTCATCACTGATGCAATTTGTTGCATGCAGACTTTCCTGCACAAGGTACTAGTCAGTAAGTTAATCATATGATGCTATAATCAAATGAAGGATTTTTAGCTGTAGTATAATATGTGGTGATGTCCTTTTAGTTTTGTTTTCTCAACCATGGAGTAAGCATATTATGTTAGGGATTGTGGGATCATATCCCCTTGTAGTGGGTTGTGGGATTAACATCCCAAGTAAACATAGGGGGTAAGTAGAAGTTATGCCATGTTCTGGATTTTGCAGTTGGGTGAGTTTCAGAACTATAAATCAGTTTATATTTCAAATTTCTGTTTGTGTATAGTGATTAAATTGTTCTGAGAATCTAACTTAGGGTTGTGAGTTGGCATAACGGTTAAGGTGTTTATCTCATACACTCAGGGTAAAATGTTTGATGCTTACATCTGGGATGGGAAATTTGTCTAGGCTTAAAATAGCCTGCAAGGGAAAATATTCTAACACTAACCTATGAACCTATAAATAAACACAACCTCAAGAACCAACTTCTTAGTTTTAACTTGAGGCTTGTTTACCAGGATAGTCAAAAAGTCCTTGCTTGCATAATGTATTGAGAGGGAAAAAATGGGTCTATATTATATAAGCGAATGCAAGGAATTGTGAACACTATATAATCGACCAATTCCCGAAAACCTAAAATGTCAAACACATGGATCAGTGATCTTTTTCCCAGGGGAAAAAAATCGCTGATCCATACAAAAAAAAAAAAATCAAAACACAAAATAAAGTGGGGGGCTGTGCCCCCCAACCCCCCTACTTAAATATACCAACTCCGAGATCACACCACAGTGGAGGAAATGGCAAAGTCCAGAAAACGGCCCAGTGATTAAATCGCTGTTCCGTGCTTTCAGTATTTTGCCATTTTGCGTAATGATGTTCGACTAAACAGTGTTTGCAGTTCATTGCATTCGTTAAAATAATAGGGACCCAAGAAAACAGGCCCATTCACGGATGCCCTGCTAGTCATTTCAACAATCGCAGTTACACAAAAATTCAGTCCTTTTATGATATTGTACAAAGAAAAGATTGACTCAATGCAATCTTTTCCAGTTAAAACTTTTTCAAAATTCCTCCATACTGGTTAAACATTTTGTTTTTCCAAAAAAATGGCTGGAAAAAAAAAAAACAGTACATTCGTATACCCGTGTGAGTCCATTAACCTCTCATTTGCAGGTTAAAGGCTCCTAGCTCCCTTTTCAGGTTTCACAAACACCGTCTAGTCTGTCCTTCATGTAGCTCCCTAAAGACTTCTCTTAAGCACCTTCTCTATACTCTGAGGTCAAGAATCAAAAAGTAGTTGCCAATATATACCCATAGACACAGTTGCTTTTTGGTACATCCAAAGCTAAAAATAGTACTTCCTTATGTCCTGTCAATATTCATCAATATCTGGAGAGAAACATCCAGTCCCACCTAGCAAAACTCCTGCATAAACTCTTCAAACTGAGTCTGTGCCCTATATTTGTCCATGAGATGTGGAGAATGGTAGCTTTATTTCTCTTGAATATTATTTAGAAAGGTATAGACTGTATTATAAAATCACTAATAAACAATGATAAAAGTCTCCTTATATCCCTGGATGCACACCAGTTTGGCTTTGTAAATGGTAGACTATGCCTGTCAAACCTTGCAGGCTTTGGAAAAGGGTTACTTTGGCAATGAATAAGGACTATACTGTACTGTCCACTCATCTTAGCTTGACCTTGCCACAGCCTTTAACACTGTCTCCCTTACAAAGACTGTTGAAAATCTTTCCCAGCTGAGCATTAGTCTGTGCATAATTTACTGAACAAGTAATTAATTGCCTGACAGAACTCATGCCAAAGTCATATATGCTTCAGACAGAAAGAAAATGTCACCCATGGTAAATCATTGGGCTCTGTTTTGGGTCTCCCTCTTGGTGCATATTTTTCTGAAATTAAATCTAATATCAAAGAACTATGGCTAACCATGTTTGCTGATGATTGCAGATTGCAGTTGGTTATAAATTCCCTGGAGTTAGTATATATAGTAAGAGTGGGTGTGGGGGGGCATAGCCCCCACATAGGGGGATGTGGTGGGCATAGCTTCCCACATAGTTTGGGTATATATTGTCTTCTGGAAAGAGTTATTCATTGGAGATGTAGGTATCCAAGTCAGTGGTTGAAAATGTATAAAACAGGTGAGGAGCTATGCCCACTACACCCCCATATCCTCCTTACTATATATACTAACCCCAGGATTGTACTACAGTGGGGAAAAGGCCATATATAACTTTTGACGAAATGAGTTTCAGTCAAATGAGTTTTCAGTGAAGTGAGCTTTCAGTGAATTGTGCTCAATCAACTGAGTTTAGATGCAATGAGTTTTCGATGAAATTAAGTAGACCCGGACATTATCCATTGAAAAACTCTAAAAAATTATGGGACAAGCTATACATGTCAATAAGTTGGCAGATTCTGTAAGCCGAAAAAGAGCATTTGGTAAAGGTTTGTAGAGCCTGGAAGACATGTAAGTTTGAGAGTTACTTGTGCAGTGACTCTATTACACTACACTCTGAGCAGAGTATCTTCTCTGAGCTTTCAGGTTGCTAGGCAACCAATCAACTTGTTATCAATTTGATTGTATTTCTAGCTGAGTGTCCAGAAAGAGGTCTGCAAAATGGAGGATCTGGTAAAAGCAGCATTGGAGAGATGCAAGTTAAAATGTTTTAAAAACAAAGAGTTGGTTGTGCATATAATAATCTTTATAAACAGTATGGATTGGCAAAATTCAAGACTACAGTTATTCTTGGAAAGGGTGTCAAAAGAGAATAAATAATGAATTATAGGTAAGTACTAGTCTGGCTGCCATTGTGGGCCATGTTAAATCTAGAGAGTTTCCCTAAAAAAGTTAGAATCTTGTGATTGTGAGGTAAATTAACCATTATGCCAACCCCCAACCTATTCTTCTTCTTTTAGCATTTAGACTTAAGGACAAAGAAGGAAGGGAGTAGTTAAGTCTAAATTCTAAAAGAACAACAGGTTAGGAATTAGATTTAAGGACAAAGAAGGGGGACAGTAGTTCCAGACGACAGGCCAGAAAGTTCCAATAGAATGCTTGCTGCTGAAGAAGGAATAAATAATGCATTCAAAGGTTTTCATCCCAAGCTATCAAGGATATATGAGATAGAAAAGAATCACTGGAAAAAGGTAATGTGCCTTCTAAGTAGTACACTATTGTCCAGGTTGAGCTATGGGACATTCCAATATCTCCCAGTATGAGATTTTGAAATGCCCCATAGATACTAAAACCATGAGGGTCTGGGTGAGATAACCTCAGAACTATACCAAATGTAGGCTGACTTGCTGGGTTTGGTTGCTTTGCATCACTCCTTTCAAAAGGATGGTGAAGTTAGACCTTACTCAGGTATCTCAACTGCCATAGTCCTACCTAAATCAGTTAAGGATGCTGCAATAATATGCACCATATGATCTCAATAATAAATACTGAGTTAAACACTAATGCTAAAATTTTGGCCAAAAGACTAAAGTCCAAAGTACCTCACCTACTGTTGTAGAATCAGAAAGGTCTTTCTGGGGAGAAGACCGTGTATGCATGCTACAAATGTATAGCCAGAGACTTAGGAATGCTCCACAGATAATCAGAGACATGAGGGTAGACTTCAAGTAAGCCTTTGATCCCATCCTGTCACCCTTTTCATGGCTACAAATGGAACATGTGCATTTTCTGAAGTCTTTTTCAAAGTTGGGCAGTATTAAGTACTCATAAAAGCTGGCAAGTATTTCTAAGTATGTCAACTTAAAAGTTTACATGGCTAGACCTAATATGGTTTCTCTGATCTTGTATTGTTTCTCTGTTTCTTTGTGCAAGCCATGCAGTAGCTGCATAAAGATCTGGCAGCAAAGGTGCTGACCAGTTCTGTATTCTCATTACTATTCGGATTGCATATTGATATGAGACAATGGTGGCCAGTTTTACCAGTCTTATTCTTATTATTAGCAATTGAGATCCTAAGCAGTAGTTATCAGAACATTAGGGAGATTGCACGGTGTACCGTGTATAGTATTGAAAAAGTGTCACCTTGTGTAGCCAGTACTTTTCTGATTATACAACACCTGTTTAAAGATGCACCCCTCAGCCCCTGACAACAAACGTAATATTGACATTCATTTTTTAATACTGGTCCTGCACTATTACTAAAGTGCTTCATCCCTAACTGCAAATGCAATCCCATCATTTATTTCTGAATCTGCCAATCATGCCACTAATATCTTGTAAACAGACTGGCTGCCTCATTTGCCCAGTCCTAGCCTCTGTGCGTATGCATTGTCTTCACTTTTTCTGTCCAGTGTCAACTACTCCTTAGATCTCCATCTCTATCCTTGTGTCAGCACTTCCACTGTCAGTCTTGCTTGTCTTGCATCTGAGTTTTTGTGCTCCTTTCCGTAATTTCCTTTCCATTCCTTCACCTTTTCTTGCTACTTTCCCAAAAGTACTACTTGGCATACCTGTCTCCTATCCATAATTGCCCACAATGCGAATTACTTTCCAGTCTTTACGCTGTCCCATTGAAATCCTACTTATATTGTTTATATTGTCCCTAAGATCCTATATTTGCATATTATTATACTGTTATGTCCTTGTCTCACTTTGTTAAGGTCACAGGTTAAGAGATTTTCCTTCTTTGTATATTAAACGGGCACCTAACCCCTCAAAAATAAATAAATAAAAATGAAAAAGAAAAAATTGCCTCACCTTTTTCTTGCCACCATCCTGTTTTTCCTTTATGACTTTCCCATATGTGCTTTCCCTCTTTGCTTCCCCCTATTCTGTAATGTCCAGCACTCCAATTTTCCACCCCTTTTCTCTGGTTAAAATTAAGATTAAATACTGCAATTAAAAAGTATGATTTACATATTGCTCTGAACATTTTCATGGTGATAACTTCTTCCCTGTCTTGTTGCTACTTTGGGTACATGAACACACTGATCAGTATCGACACACTGTGCACCACAGACAATTGCCACAACCTTCAGTCATCACTAAGGTTTATATTCCTTTATTACACATCCTGCTCTGGCCACAAGCCTGTTTCTTAAGGAGCTCCTGTATAGCAGCTTTTCCTCTTTTTTATCCATTAATGGTTTTAAAGCCACATTGCACCAGTAAGGTAAATAGCAGCCATCTCTGAATGGCACGGGTGTCATGTTTCTGAATCAGAGGACAAGAGAGAGAAAAAGTGAAAACAACTTAACACTGGCTGTTTCCTCACTGACATGACTGGAGAAGTCATTTGCTGGTGACTCCTCCTTCCCAAAGAAGGATTCAGACCAGTACTGTTTTATTTTATTTTCCCTGTAATAAAGCTTTAGCCCTAAGCCAGAACAAGTGTCTGCATCGTTTTTTTACTCTCTCTCTTTCTGTATCTATATCGATATATGTGTTTATCCATCTACCTATCTACATTTATTTATTTATGTATTTATTTATTTATTTATTTATTTATTTATTTATTTATTTCTATTTGTTGACCGGGAGTGTCCGACTGGACGTATGTCCATTTTCAGCAGAGGCCCGGGGAGAAAAGCTCCACAGTTAAATTAAACAGACAGTAGTTACATTGGATTACATAGAGATTAACAATTTAACATAGCAATTACTTACAACATATTTACAGATGAAGAACATAGTACATCAGTAGACAGCTAGAATCTTTATCTGTGAAGTACATAACAGACATTAACAAATGTTACAATAAGAAGTTCCTGCTGTATAATAAGTACTAGGCTTATGAGCATTTGAGCTTGCTATAATCAAGGTAATTAGTGGAGTGGAAAGAAAGGTAGTGGTTGGATGGGGTGGGTGATATTAGAGTGGGAGTTGCAAGGGCATAGCCAGCATGTTTTTAGGTGCGCTTTTAGTAAAGTTTTGAAGTGGGTGCATGATGGTATGGAGGTAATTGTGGGTGGGAGGGAGTTCCATAATTTGGCTATAGTGCAAGAGAATAGTGCTTCACCAGCAGAGTTATTGGCTTTAGTGATCTGCAAGTAATTTTTGTTGCTGGATCTTAGTGGTCTGGTGGTGCGATAGGGTTGGAGTAGATTCTGGGGGGATGGGACATTTAGTGGATGCTTTACTAGTTTGTGGGTGAGTGAGAGTTGATACCATTGAAGGAGGTGAGGGAGTTCAAGCCAGCCCAGTTCAGCAAGTGAGAGACAGTGGTGACTACGGTAGGATGCCCCTGTGGCGAATTTGGCGATTTTGTTGTAGCAGGTCCCTAGCTTGCTTAGATCGCATTGCCTTAGGTTGGTATATAATGGAGAGGCATAAAGTAGGGTGGAGATAAGGTGGGAATTTGCTATTGAAATCTTTGCTGCTTTGGTGCGAAGTTGCTTATTTCTGTATAATGCTCCTACTTTTTTGTGGACTTTTTTATGGTCATGGATATGTGAATGTCAAATTTTAGTTTTAGTAAAACAGTATTAAGTACTCATAAAAGCTGGCAAGTATTTCTAAGTATGTCAACTTAAAAGTTTACATGGCTAGACCTATTATGGTTTCTCTGATCTTGTATTGTTTCTCTGTTTCTTTGTGCAAGCCATGCAGTAGCTGCATAAAGATCTGGCAGCAAAGGTGCTGACCAGTTCTGTATTCTCATTACTATTCGGATTGCATATTGATATGAGACAATGGTGGCCAGTTTTACCAGTCTTATTCTTATTATTAGCAATTGAGATCCTAAGCAGTAGTTATCAGAACATTAGGGAGATTGCACGGTGTACCGTGTATAGTATTGAAAAAGTGTCACCTTGTGTAGCCAGTACTTTTCTGATTATACAACACCTGTTTAAAGATGTACCCCTCAGTCCCTGACAACAAATGTAATATTGACATTCATTTTTTTAATACTGGTCCTGCACTATTACTAAAGTGCTTCATCCCTAACTGCAAATGCAATCCCATCATTTATTTCTGAATCTGCCAATCATGCCACTAATATCTTGTAAACAGACTGGCTGCCTCATTTGCCCAGTCCTAGCCTCTGTGCGTATGCATTGTCTTCACTTTTTCTGTCCGGTGTCACCTACTCCTTAGATCTCCCTCTCTGTCCGTGTGTCAGCACTTCCACTGTCACTCTTGCTTGTCTTGCATGTGAGTTTTTGTGCTCCTTTCCATAATTTCCTTTCCATTCCTTCACCTTTTCTTGCTACTTTCCCAAAAGTCTCCTGTCCATAATTGCCCACAATGCAAATTACTTTCCAGTCTTTACTCTGTCCCA